>NC_054747.1:4968882-5077227 GCF_018143015.1 Lytechinus variegatus | reverse complement strand
TGAACATTATATTCAACGTTATATTCAAGCATCAGCCATTTGTCTTTCTCGAAAGAAATGAATAAATCATTAAAACAAATCATTATCCACTACCTGTTTCACTGTTTCTATTTGTACTGAGAAAGTCGTGTGCTTCTCGTGCTTGTAATCGATTCCACGGTGATTTTTCTCAATTTTCAGGGGACTTCCCGTAAACGACCGACTGTTTCAGTAGAGGAGGGCACTCTTTCGCCAGTCAAATACTTCTTAAAAGTTAAGCGGACATTTCTTAGCAAATTTGGACGAAGGAGGTTCTGTGATTGTCCTTTCTGGAATCACTGTTGGACGGTGAATCGAATGCATACCCTTTGGTCAATCAGCTGTATCAAATTTAAAAATCTTTGGAATGAATGAATGAAATTGTCATTTATCCCGTATCTACCCTGTACCTGGTTGACAATGTACGTCGTCCAGAAGGCCTTGCCAAAGAGATACTTTTTAACTTTTGATGCTTGATATCATTTCTATAAAGAACGGTTGGTCATTGATTTTGCCCAGGTTTGTTAGGGACAATAGCTCGCCGGAATGTGTTTATTATCTTCGTCCGATAACTATCGTCCTTTTAAAAGATATTGAGGTTGTTATAAGGTTAAACTCTTTGAAATGCCTCACTGTTTTTCTTTTATTAAAATTTAAAGTATACATGTTTCAGAAAACGTCAACTCGGTATCGCTTCTCGGCCTTTTGGCTAAGATCATGTGTAGTATCTGTTCTTTTCAGCTTAATATCTGAAACGCGACTCACCGAGTCGCTTGTATATTAAACTGATTTTTGAACTTAGGCCATGGAATAGGGGCTTGCTCCGTCCTGGCCACGGGTTGGCCCGGTATTGCAGTACCTCCGGGATCGGCCCACCCCTCAAGGGGTTAATAAAATACCAAAGAAAGAATGTTACTTTTGTTCCACCTGAATTACGCTGTATTTTCTTGCTTATTTTTTGTTCGTATGTCTTTTTTTTTTGGGGGGGGGGGGGGGTCGAGGCTCTTTGTTTCATTGTAATTTGAACATTTTATTTCAACGTTATATTCAAGCATCAGCCATTTGTCTTTCTCGAAAAGAAATTGAATAAATCATTAAACAAATCATTATCCACTACCTGTTTCACTGTTTCTATTTGTACTGAGAAAGTCGTGTGCTTCTCGCGCTTGTAATCGATTCCACCGGTGATTTTTTCTCAATTTTCAGGGGACTTCCCGCAAACGACCGACTTTTTCAGTAGAGGCGGGCACTCTTTCGCCAGTCAAATAGTTCTTAAAAGTTAAGCGACTTTTTAGCAATTTGGACGAAGGAGGTTCTGTGATTGTCCTTTCTGGAATCACTGATGGACGGCGAATCGAATGCATACCTTTTGTCAATCAGCTGTATCAAATTTAAAAATCTTTGGAATGAATGAATGAAATTGTCATTTACCCCGTATCTACCCTGTACCTGGTTGACAATGTACGTCGTCCAGAAGGCCTTGCCAAAGGGATACTTTTTAACTTTTGAAGCTTGATATCATTTCTATAAAGAACGGTTGGTCATTGTTTTTGCCCAGGTTTGTTAGAGGACAATAGCTCGCGGAATGTGTTAATATCTTCGTCCGATAACTATCGTCCTTTTAAAAGATATTGAGGTTGTTATAAGGTTAAACTCTTTGAAATGCCTCACTGTTTTTCTTTATTAAAATTTAAAGTATACATGTTTCAGAAAACGTCAACTCGGTATCGCTTCTCGGCCTTTTGGCTAAGATCATGTGTAGTATCTGTTCTTTTCAGCTTAATATCTGAAACGCGACTCACCGAGTCGCTTGTATATTAAACTGATTTTTGAACTTAGGCCATGGAATAGGGGCTTGCTCCGTCCTGGCCACGGGTTGGCCCGGTATTGCAGTACCTCCGGGATCGGCCCACCCCTCAAGGGGTTAATAAAATACCAAAGAAAGAATGTTACTTTTGTTTCACCTGAATTACGCTGTATTCTCTTGCCTTATTTTTCGTTCGTATTTCTTTTTTTTTTTAAGGGGGGGGGGGGGTGTCGAGGCTCTTTGTTTCATTGTAATTTGAACATTATATTCAACGTTATATTCAAGCATCAGCCATTTGTCTTTCTCGAAAAGAAATTGAATAAATCATTAAACAAATCATTATCCACTACCTGTTTCACTGTTTCTATTTGTACTGAGAAAGTCGTGTGCTTCTCGCGCTTGTAATCGATTCCACCGGTGATTTTTTCTCAATTTTCAGGGGACTTCCCGTAAACGACGACTGTTTCAGTAGAGGCGGGCACTCTTTCGCCAGTCAAATACTTCTTAAAGTTAAGCGACATTTCTTAGCAATTTGGACGAAGGAGGTTCTGTGATTGTCCTTTCTGGAATCACTGATGGACGGCGAATCGAATGCATACCCTTTGGTCAATCAGCTGTATCAAATTTAAAAATCTTTGGAATGAATGAATGAAATTGTCATTTATCCCGTATCTACCCTGTACCTGGTTGACAATGTACGTCGTCCAGAAGGCCTTGCCAAAGGGATACTTTTTAACTTTTGAAGCTTGATATCATTCTATAAAGAACGGTTGGTCATTGTTTTTGCCCAGGTTTGTTAGAGACAATAGCTCGCCGGAATGTGTTAATATCTTCGTCCGATAAACTATCGTCCTTTTAAAAGATATTGAGGTTGTTATAAGGTTAAACTCTTTGAAATGCCTCACTGTTTTTCTTTATTAAAATTTAAAGTATACATGTTTCAGAAAACGTCAATCGGTATCGCTTCTCGGCCTTTTGGCTAAGATCATGTGTAGTATCTGTTCTTTTCAGCTTAATATCTGAAACGCGACTCACCGAGTCGCTTGTATATTAAAACTGATTTTTGAACTTAGGCCATGGAATAGGGGCTTGCTCCGTCCTGGCCACGGGTTGGCCCGGTATTGCAGTACCTCCGGGATCGGCCCACCCTCAGGGGTTAATAAAATACCAAAGAAAGAATGTTACTTTTGTTCCACCTGAATTACGCTGTATTTTCTTGCCTTATTTTTTTGTTCGTATGTCTTTTTTTTTTCAAGGGGGGGGGGGGGTCGAGGCTCTTTGTTTCATTGTAATTTGAACATTATATTCAACGTTATATTCAAGCATCAGCCATTTGTCTTTCTCGAAAAGAAATTGAATTAATCATTAAACAAATCATTATCCACTACCTGTTTCACTGTTTCTATTTGTACTGAGAAAGTCGTTGTGCTTCTCGTGCTTGTAATCGATTCCACCGGTGATTTTTCTCAATTTTCAGGGGACTTCCCGTAAAACGACCGACTGTTTCAGTAGAGGCGGGCACTCTTTCGCCAGTCTAATTCTTCTTAAAAGTTAAGCGACATTTCTTAGCAATTTGGACGAAGGAGGTTCTGTGATTGTCCTTTCTGGAATCACTGTTGGACGGTGAATCGAATGCATACCCTCTGGTCAATCAGCTGTATCAATATTAAAAATCTTTGGAATGAATGAATGAATTGTCATTTACCCGTATCTACCCTGTACCTGGTTGACAATGTACGTCGTCCAGAAGGCCTTGCCAAAGGGATACTTTTTAACTTTTGATGCTTGATATCATTTCTATAAAGAACGGTTGGTCATTGTTTTTGCCCAGGTTTGTTAGAGACAATAGCTCGCCGGAATGTGTTAATATCTTCGTCCGATAACTATCGTCCTTTTAAAAGATATTGAGGTTGTTATAAGGTTAAACTCTTTGAAATGCCTCACTGTTTTTCTTTATTAAAATTTAAAGTATACATGTTTCAGAAAACGTCAACTCGGTATCGCTTCTCGGCCTTTTGGCTAAGATCATGTGTAGTATCTGTTCTTTTCAGCTTAATATCTGAAACGCGACTCACCGAGTCGCTTGTATATTAACTGATTTTTGAACTTAGGCCATGGAATAGGGGGCTTGCTCCGTCCTGGCACGGGTTGGCCCGGTATTGCAGTACCTCCGGGATCGGCCCACCCTCAAGGGGTTAATAAAATACCAAAGAAAGAATGTTACTTTTGTTCCACCTGAATTACGCTGTATTTTCTTGCCTTATTTTTTTGTTCGTATTTCTTTTTTTTTTTAAGGGGGGGGGGGGGGGGTCGAGGCTCTTTGTTTCATTGTAATTTGAACATTATATTCAACGTTATATTCAAGCATCAGCCATTTGTCTTTCTCGAAAAGAAATTGAATAAATCATTAAACAAATCATTATCCACTACCTGTTTCACTGTTTCTATTTGTACTGAGAAAGTCGTGTGCTTCTCGCGCTTGTAATCGATTCCACCGGTGATTTTTCTCAATTTTCAGGGGACTTCCCGCAAACGACCGACTTTTTCAGTAGAGGCGGGCACTCTTTCGCCAGTCAAATAGTTCTTAAAAGTTAAGCGACATTTCTTAGCAATTTGGACGAAGGAGGTTCTGTGATTGTCCTTTCTGGAATCACTGATTGACGGCGAATCGAATGCATACCCTTTGGTCAATCAGCTGTATCAAATTAAAAAATCTTTGGAATGAATGAATGAAATTGTCATTTACCCCGTATCTACCTGTACCTGGTTGACAATGTACGTCGTCCAGAATGGCCTTGCAAAAGAGATACTTTTTTACTTTGATGCTTGATTCATTTCTATAAAGAACGGTTGGTCATTGTTTTTGCCCAGGTTTGTTAGGGACAATAGCTCGCCGGAATGTGTTAATATCTTCGTCCGATAACTATCGTCCTTTTAAAAGATATTGAGGTTGTTATAAGGTTAAACTCTTTGAAATGCCTCACTGTTTTTCTTTATTAAAATTTAAATGTATACATGTTTCAGAAAACGTCAACTCGGTATCGCTTCTCGGCCTTTTGGCTAAGATCATGTGTAGTATCTGTTCTTTTCAGCTTAATATCTGAAACGCGACTCACCGAGTCGCTTGTATATTAAACTGATTTTTGAACTTAGGCCATGGAATAGGGGCTTGCTCCGTCCTGGCCACGGGTTGGCCCGGTATTGCAGTACCTCCGGGATCGGCCACCCCTCAAGGGGTTAATAAAATACCAAAGAAAGAATGTTACTTTTGTTCCACCTGAATTACGCTGTATTTTCTTGCCTTTTTTTTCGTTCGTTTTTTCTTTTTTTTTTGTGGGGGGGGGGGGGGTTCGAGGCTCTTTGTTTCATTGTAATTTGAACATTATATTCAACGTTATATTCAAGCATCAGCCATTTGTCTTTCTCGAAAAGAAATTGAATAAATCATTAAACAAATCATTATCCACTACCTGTTTCACTGTTTCTATTTGTATGAGAAAGTCGTGTGCTTCTCGCGCTTGTAATCGATTCCACCGGTGATTTTTCTCAATTTTCAGGGGACTTCCCGCAAACGACCGACTTTTTCAGTAGAGGCGGGCACTCTTTCGCCAGTCAAATAGTTCTTAAAAGTTAAGCGACATTTCTTAGCATTTGGACGAAGGAGGTTCTGTGATTGTCCTTTCTGGAATCACTGTTGGACGGTGAATCGAATGCATACCCTTTGGTCAATCAGCTGTATCAAATTTAAAAATCTTTGGAATGAATGAATGAAATTGTCATTTACCCCGTATCTACCCTGTACCTGGTTGACAATGTACGTCGTCCAGAAAGGCCTTGCCAAAGAGATACTTTTTAACTTTTGATGCTTGATATCATTTCTATAAAGAACGGTTGGTCATTGTTTTTGCCCAGGTTTGTTAGAGACAATAGCTCGCCGGAATGTGTTAATATCTTCGTCCGATAACTATCGTCCTTTTAAAAGATATTGAGGTTGTTATAAGGTTAAACTCTTTGAAATGCCTCACTGTTTTTCTTTATTAAAATTTAAAGTATACATGTTTCAGAAAACGTCAACTCGGTATCGCTTCTCGGCCTTTTGGCTAAGATCATGTGTAGTATCTGTTCTTTTCAGCTTAATATCTGAAACGCGACTCACCGAGTCGCTTGATATATAAAACTGATTTTTGAACTTAGGCCATGGAATAGGGGCTTGCTCCGTCCTGGCCACGGGTTGGCCGGGTATTGCAGTACCTCCGGGATCGGCCACCCCTCAAGGGGTTAATAAATTACCAAAGAAAGAATGTTACTTTTGTTCCACCTGAATTACGCTGTATTTTCTTGCCTTATTTTTTGTTCGTATGTCTTTTTTTTCAAGGGGGGGGGGGTCGTCGGCTCTTTGTTTCATTGTAATTTGAACATTATATTCAACGTTATATTCAAGCATCAGCCATTTGTCTTTCTCGAAAAGAAATTGAATAAATCATTAAAACAAATCATTATCCACTACCTGTTTCACTGTTTCTATTTGTACTGAGAAAGTCGTGTGCTTCTCGCGCTTGTAATCGATTCCACCGGTGATTTTTCTCAATTTTCAGGGGACTTCCCGCAAACGACCGACTTTTTCAGTAGAGGCGGGCACTCTTTCGCCAGTCAATTTTATTCTTAAAGTTAAGCGACATTTCTTAGCATTTGGACGAAGGAGGTTCTGTGATTGTCCTTTCTGGAATCACTGATGGACGGCGAATCGAATGCATACCCTTTTGTCAATCAGCTGTATCAATTAAAAAATCTTTGGAATGAATGAATGAAATTGTCATTTACCCCGTATCTACCTGTACCTGGTTGACAATGTACGTCGTCCAGAATGGCTTGCCAAAGAGATACTTTTTAAATTTGATGCTTGATATCATTTCTATAAAGAACGGTTGGTCATTGTTTTTGCCCAGGTTTGTTAGAGACAATAGCTCGCCGGAATGTGTTAATATCTTCGTCCGATAACTATCGTCCTTTTAAAAGATATTGAGGTTGTTATAAGGTTAAACTCTTTGAAATGCCTCACTGTTTTTCTTTATTAAATTTAAAGTATACATGTTTCAGAAAACGTCAACTCGGTATCGCTTCTCGGCCTTTTGGCTAAGATCATGTGTAGTATCTGTTCTTTTCAGCTTAATATCTGAAACGCGACTCACCGAGTCGCTTGTATATTAAACTGATTTTTTGAACTTAGGCCATGGAATAGGGGCTTGCTCCGTCCTGGCCACGGGTTGGCCGGTATTGCAGTACCTCCGGGATCGGCCCACCCCTCAAGGGGTTAATAAAATACCAAAGAAAGAATGTTACTTTTGTTCCACCTGAATTACGCTGTATTTTCTTGCCTTATTTTTTGTTCGTATGTCTTTTTTTTTTTCAAGGGGGGGGGGGGTCGTGGCTCTTTGTTTCATTGTAATTTGAACATTATATTCAACGTTATATTCAAGCATCAGCCATTTGTCTTTCTCGAAAAGAAATTGAATAAATCATTAAACAAATCATTATTCCACTACCTGTTTCACTGTTTCTATTTGTACTGAGAAAGTCGTGTGCTTCTCGTGCTTGTAATCGATTCCACCGGTGATTTTTCTCAATTTTCAGGGGACTTGCGTAACGACCGACTGTTTCAGTAGAGGCGGGCACTCTTTCGCCAGTCAAATAGTCCTTAAAAGTTAAGCGACATTTCTTAGCAATTTGGACGAAGGAGGTTCTGTGATTGTCCTTTCTGGAATCACTGTTGGACGGTGAATCGAATGCATACCCTTTGGTCAATCAGCTGTATCAAATTTAAAAATCTTTGGAATGAATGAATGAAATTGTCATTTACCCGTATCTACCCTGTACCTGGTTGACAATGTACGTCGTCCAGAAGGGCCTTGCCAAAGAGATACTTTTTAACTTTTGATGCTTGATATCATTTCTATAAAGAACGGTTGGTCATTGTTTTTGCCCAGGTTTGTTAGAGACAATAGCTCGCCGGAATGTGTTAATATCTTCGTCCGATAACTATCGTCCTTTTAAAAGATATTGAGGTTGTTATAAGGTTAAACTCTTTGAAATGCCTCACTGTTTTTCTTTATTAAATTTAAAGTATACATGTTTCAGAAAACGTCAACTCGGTATCGCTTCTCGGCCTTTTGGCTAAGATCATGTGTAGTATCTGTTCTTTTCAGCTTAATATCTGAAACGCGACTCACCGAGTCGCTTGTATATTAAACTGATTTTTGAACTTAGGCCATGGAATAGGGGCTTGCTCCGTCCTGGCCACGGGTTGGCCCGGTATTGCAGTACCTCCGGGATCGGCCCACCCTCAAGGGGTTAATAAAATACCAAAGAAAGAATGTTACTTTTGTTTCACCTGAATTACGCTGTATTCTCTTGCCTTATTTTTCGTTCGTATTTCTTTTTTTTTCAAGGGGGGGGGGGGGGTCGAGGCTCTTTGTTTCATTGTAATTTGAACATTATATTCAACGTTATATTCAAGCATCAGCCATTTGTCTTTCTCGAAAAGAAATTGAATAAATCATTAAACAAATCATTATCCACTACCTGTTTCACTGTTTCTATTTGTACTGAGAAAGTCGTGTGCTTCTCGCGCTTGTAATCGATTCCACCGGTGATTTTTCTCAATTTTCAGGGGACTTCCCGCAAACGACCGACTTTTTCAGTAGAGGCGGGCACTCTTTCGCCAGTCAAATAGTTCTTAAAAGTTAAGCGACATTTCTTAGCAATTGGACGAAGGAGGTTCTGTGATTGTCCTTTCTGGAATCACTGTTGGACGCTGAATCGAATGCATACCCTTTGGTCAATCAGCTGTATCAAATTTAAAAATCTTTGGAATGAATGAATGAAATTGTCATTTACCCCGTATCTACCCTGTACCTGGTTGACAATGTACGTCGTCCAGAAGGGCCTTGCCAAAGAGATACTTTTTAACTTTTGATGCTTGATATCATTTCTATAAAGAACGGTTGGTCATTGTTTTTGCCCAGGTTTGTTAGAGACAATAGCTCGCCGGAATGTGTTAATATCTTCGTCCGATAACTATCGTCCTTTTAAAAGATATTGAGGTTGTTATAAGGTTAAACTCTTTGAAATGCCTCACTGTTTTTCTTTATTAAATTTAAAGTATACATGTTTCAGAAAACGTCAACTCGGTATCGCTTCTCGGCCTTTTGGCTAAGATCATGTGTAGTATCTGTTCTTTTCAGCTTAATATCTGAAACGCGACTCACCGAGTCGCTTGTATATTAAACTGATTTTTGAACTTAGGCCATGGAATAGGGGCTTGCTCCGTCCTGGCCACGGGTTGGCCCGGTATTGCAGTACCTCCGGGATCGGCCCACCCCTCAAGGGGTTAATAAAATACCAAAGAAAGAATGTTACTTTTGTTTCACCTGAATTACGCTGTATTCTCTTGCCTTATTTTTCGTTCGTATGTCTTTTTTTTTCATGGGGGGGGGGGGTCGAGGCTCTTTGTTTCATTGTAATTTGAACATTATATTCAACGTTATATTCAAGCATCAGCCATTTGTCTTTCTCGAAAAGAAATTGAATAAATCATTAAACAAATCATTATCCACTACCTGTTTCACTGTTTCTATTTGTACTGAGAAAGTCGTGTGCTTCTCGCGCTTGTAATCGATTCCACCGGTGATTTTTCTCAATTTTCAGGGGACTTCCCGCAAACGACCGACTTTTTCAGTAGAGGCGGGCACTCTTTCGCCAGTCAAATACTCTTAAAAGTTAAGCGACATTTCTTAGCAATTTGGACGAAGGAGGTTCTGTGATTGTCCTTTCTGGAATCACTGTTGGACGGTGAATCGAATGCATACCCTTTGGTCAATCAGCTGTATCAAATTTAAAAATCTTTGGAATGAATGAATGAAATTGTCATTTACCCCGTATCTACCCTGTACCTGGTTGACAATGTACGTCGTCCAGAAGGGCCTTGCCAAAGAGATACTTTTTAACTTTTGATGCTTGATATCATTTCTATAAAGAACGGTTGGTCATTGTTTTTGCCCAGGTTTGTTAGAGACAATAGCTCGCCGGAATGTGTTAATATCTTCGTCCGATAACTATCGTCCTTTTAAAAGATATTGAGGTTGTTATAAGGTTAAACTCTTTGAAATGCCTCACTGTTTTTCTTTATTAAAATTTAAAGTATACATGTTTCAGAAAACGTCAACTCGGTATCGCTTCTCGGCCTTTTGGCTAAGATCATGTGTAGTATCTGTTCTTTTCAGCTTAATATCTGAAACGCGACTCACCGAGTCGCTTGTATATTAAACTGATTTTTGAACTTAGGCCATGGAATAGGGGCTTGCTCCGTCCTGGCCACGGGTTGGCCCGGTATTGCAGTACCTCCGGGATCGGCCCACCCCTCAAGGGGTTAATAAAATACCAAAGAAAGAATGTTACTTTTGTTTCACCTGAATTACGCTGTATTCTCTTGCCTTATTTTTCGTTCGTATGTCTTTTTTTTTCAAGGGGGGGGGGGGTCGAGGCTCTTTGTTTCATTGTATTTGAACATTATATTCATACGTTATATTCAAGCATCAGCCATTTGTCTTTCTCGAAAAGAAATTGAATAAATCATTAAACAAATCATTATCCACTACCTGTTTCACTGTTTCTATTTGTACTGAGAAAGTCGTGTGCTTCTCGCGCTTGTAATCGATTCCACCGGTGATTTTTCTCAATTTTCAGGGGACTTCCCGCAAACGACCGACTTTTTCAGTAGAGGCGGGCACTCTTTCGCCAGTCAAATAGTTCTTAAAAGTTAAGCGACATTTCTTAGCAATTTGGACGAAGGAGGTTCTGTGATTGTCCTTTCTGGAATCACTGTTGGACGGTGAATCGAATGCATACCCTTTGGTCAATCAGCTGTATCAAATTTAAAAATCTTTGGAATGAATGAATGAAATTGTCATTTACCCCGTATCTACCCTGTACCTGGTTGACAATGTACGTCGTCCAGAAGGGCCTTGCCAAAGAGATACTTTTTAACTTTTGATGCTTGATATCATTTCTATAAAGAACGGTTGGTCATTGTTTTTGCCCAGGTTTGTTAGAGACAATAGCTCGCCGGAATGTGTTAATATCTTCGTCCGATAACTATCGTCCTTTTAAAAGATATTGAGGTTGTTATAAGGTTAAACTCTTTGAAATGCCTCACTGTTTTTCTTTATTAAAATTTAAAGTATACATGTTTCAGAAAACGTCAATCGGTATCGCTTCTCGGCCTTTTGGCTAAGATCATGTGTAGTATCTGTTCTTTTCAGCTTAATATCTGAAACGCGACTCACCGAGTCGCTTGTATATTAAACTGATTTTTGAACTTAGGCCATGGAATAGGGGCTTGCTCCGTCCTGGCCACGGGTTGGCCCGGTATTGCAGTACCTCCGGGATCGGCCCACCCTCAAGGGTTAATAAAATACCAAAGAAAGAATGTTACTTTTGTTTCACCTGAATTACGCTGTATTCTCTTGCCTTATTTTTCGTTCGTATTTCTTTTTTTTTTCAAGGGGGGGGGGGGTCGAGGCTCTTTGTTTCATTGTAATTTGAACATTATATTCAACGTTATATTCAAGCATCAGCCATTTGTCTTTCTCGAAAAGAAATTGAATAAATCATTAAACAAATCATTATCCACTACCTGTTTCACTGTTTCTATTTGTACTGAGAAAGTCGTGTGCTTCTCGCGCTTGTAATCGATTCCACCGGTGATTTTTCTCAATTTTCAGGGGACTTCCCGCAAACGACCGACTTTTTCAGTAGAGGCGGGCACTCTTTCGCCAGTCAAATAGTTCTTAAAAGTTAAGCGACATTTCTTAGCAATTTGGACGAAGGAGGTTCTGTGATTGTCCTTTCTGGAATCACTGTTGGACGGTGAATCGAATGCATACCCTTTGGTCAATCAGCTGTATCAAATTTAAAAATCTTTGGAATGAATGAATGAAATTGTCATTTACCCCGTATCTACCCTGTACCTGGTTGACAATGTACGTCGTCCAGAAGGGCCTTGCCAAAGAGATACTTTTTAACTTTTGATGCTTGATATCATTTCTATAAAGAACGGTTGGTCATTGTTTTTGCCCAGGTTTGTTAGAGACAATAGCTCGCCGGAATGTGTTAATATCTTCGTCCGATAACTATCGTCCTTTTAAAGATATTGAGGTTGTTATAAGGTTAAACTCTTTGAAATGCCTCACTGTTTTTCTTTATTAAAATTTAAAGTATACATGTTTCAGAAAACGTCAACTCGGTATCGCTTCTCGGCCTTTTGGCTAAGATCATGTGTAGTATCTGTTCTTTTCAGCTTAATATCTGAAACGCGACTCACCGAGTCGCTTGTATATTAAACTGATTTTTGAACTTAGGCCATGGAATAGGGGCTTGCTCCGTCCTGGCCACGGGTTGGCCCGGTATTGCAGTACCTCCGGGATCGGCCCACCCCTCAAGGGGTTAATAAAATACCAAAGAAAGAATGTTACTTTTGTTTCACCTGAATTACGCTGTATTTTTGCCTTATTTTTCGTTCGTATTTCTTTTTTTTTAATGGGGGGGGGGTCGAGGCTCTTTGTTTCATTGTAATTTGAACATTATATTCAACGTTATATTCAAGCATCAGCCATTTGTCTTTCTCGAAAAGAAATTGAATAAATCATTAAACAAATCATTATCCACTACCTGTTTCACTGTTTCTATTTGTACTGAGAAAGTCGTGTGCTTCTCGCGCTTGTAATCGATTCCACCGGTGATTTTTCTCAATTTTCAGGGGACTTCCCGCAAACGACCGACTTTTTCAGTAGAGGCGGGCACTCTTTCGCCAGTCAAATAGTTCTTAAAAGTTAAGCGACATTTCTTAGCAATTTGGACGAAGGAGGTTCTGTGATTGTCCTTTCTGGAATCACTGTTGGACGGTGAATCGAATGCATACCCTTTGGTCAATCAGCTGTATCAAATTTAAAAATCTTTGGAATGAATGAATGAAATTGTCATTTACCCCGTATCTACCCTGTACCTGGTTGACAATGTACGTCGTCCAGAAGGGCCTTGCCAAAGAGATACTTTTTAACTTTTGATGCTTGATATCATTTCTATAAAGAACGGTTGGTCATTGTTTTTGCCCAGGTTTGTTAGAGACAATAGCTCGCCGGAATGTGTTAATATCTTCGTCCGATAACTATCGTCCTTTTAAAAGATATTGAGGTTGTTATAAGGTTAAACTCTTTGAAATGCCTCACTGTTTTTCTTTATTAAAATTTAAAGTATACATGTTTCAGAAAACGTCAACTCGGTATCGCTTCTCGGCCTTTTGGCTAAGATCATGTGTAGTATCTGTTCTTTTCAGCTTAATATCTGAAACGCGACTCACCGAGTCGCTTGTATATTAAACTGATTTTTGAACTTAGGCCATGGAATAGGGGCTTGCTCCGTCCTGGCCACGGGTTGGCCGGTATTGCAGTACCTCCGGGATCGGCCCACCCCTCAAGGGGTTAATAAAATACCAAAGAAAGAATGTTACTTTTGTTTCACCTGAATTACGCTGTATTCTCTTGCCTTATTTTTCGTTCGTATTTCTTTTTTTTTCATGGGGGGGGGGGGGGTGTCGAGGCTCTTTGTTTCATGTAATTTGAACATTATATTCAACGTTATATTCAAGCATCAGCCATTTGTCTTTCTCGAAAAGAAATTGAATAAATCATTAAACAAATCATTATCCACTACCTGTTTCACTGTTTCTATTTGTACTGAGAAAGTCGTGTGCTTCTCGCGCTTGTAATCGATTCCACCGGTGATTTTTCTCAATTTTCAGGGGACTTCCCGCAAACGACCGACTTTTTCAGTAGAGGCGGGCACTCTTTCGCCAGTCAAATAGTTCTTAAAAGTTAAGCGACATTTCTTAGCAATTTGGACGAAGGAGGTTCTGTGATTGTCCTTTCTGGAATCACTGTTGGACGGTGAATCGAATGCATACCCTTTGGTCAATCAGCTGTATCAAATTTAAAAATCTTTGGAATGAATGAATGAAATTGTCATTTACCCCGTATCTACCCTGTACCTGGTTGACAATGTACGTCGTCCAGAAGGGCCTTGCCAAAGAGATACTTTTTAACTTTTGATGCTTGATATCATTTCTATAAAGAACGGTTGGTCATTGTTTTTGCCCAGGTTTGTTAGAGACAATAGCTCGCCGGAATGTGTTAATATCTTCGTCCGATAACTATCGTCCTTTTAAAAGATATTGAGGTTGTTATAAGGTTAAACTCTTTGAAATGCCTCACTGTTTTTCTTTATTAAATTTAAAGTATACATGTTTCAGAAAACGTCTACTCGGTATCGCTTCTCGGCCTTTTGGCTAAGATCATGTGTAGTATCTGTTCTTTTCAGCTTAATATCTGAAACGCGACTCACCGAGTCGCTTGTATATTAAACTGATTTTTGAACTTAGGCCATGGAATAGGGGCTTGCTCCGTCCTGGCCACGGGTTGGCCCGGTATTGCAGTACCTCCGGGATCGGCCCACCCTCAAGGGGTTAATAAAATACCAAAGAAAGAATGTTACTTTTGTTCCACCTGAATTACGCTGTATTTTCTTGCCTTATTTTTTGTTCGTATGTCTTTCTTTTTTTAAGGGGGGGGGGGTCGAGGCTCTTTGTTTCATTGTAATTTGAACATTACATTCAACGTTATATTCAAGCATCAGCCATTTGTCTTTCTCGAAAAGAAATTGAATAAATCATTAAACAAATCATTATCCACTACCTGTTTCACTGTTTCTATTTGTACTGAGAAAGTCGTGTGCTTCTCGCGCTTGTAATCGATTCCACCGGTGATTTTTCTCAATTTTCAGGGGACTTCCCGCAAACGACCGACTTTTTCAGTAGAGGCGGGCACTCTTTCGCCAGTCAAATAGTTCTTAAAAGTTAAGCGACATTTCTTAGCGATTTGGACGAAGGAGGTTCTGTGATTGTCCTTTCTGGAATCACTGATGGACGGTGAATCGAATGCATACCCTTTGGTCAATCAGCTGTATCAAATTTAAAAATCTTTGGAATGAATGAATGAAATTGTCATTTACCCCGTATCTACCCTGTACCTGGTTGACAATGTACGTCGTCCAGAAGGGCCTTGCCAAAGAGATACTTTTTAACTTTTGATGCTTGATATCATTTCTATAAAGAACGGTTGGTCATTGTTTTTGCCCAGGTTTGTTAGAGACAATAGCTCGCCGGAATGTGTTAATATCTTCGTCCGATAACTATCGTCCTTTTAAAAGATATTGAGGTTGTTATAAGGTTAAACTCTTTGAAATGCCTCACTGTTTTTCTTTATTGAAATTTAAAGTATACATGTTTCAGAAAACGTCAACTCGGTATCGCTTCTCGGCCTTTTGGCTAAGATCATGTGTAGTATCTGTTCTTTTCAGCTTAATATCTGAAACGCGACTCACCGAGTCGCTTGTATATTAAACTGATTTTTGAACTTAGGCCATGGAATAGGGGCTTGCTCCGTCCTGGCCACGGGTTGGCCCGGTATTGCAGTACCTCCGGGATCGGCCCACCCCTCAAGGGGTTAATAAAATACCAAAGAAAGAATGTTACTTTTGTTCCACTGAATTACGCTGTATTTTCTTGCCTTATTTTTTGTTCGTATGTCTTTTTTTTTTTCAAGGGGGGGGGGGGGGGGTCGAGGCTCTTTGTTTCATTGTAATTTGAACATTATATTCAACGTTATATTCAAGCATCAGCCATTTGTCTTTCTCGAAAAGAAATTGAATAAATCATTAAACAAATCATTATCCACTACCTGTTTCACTGTTTCTATTTGTACTGAGAAAGTCGTGTGCTTCTCGCGCTTGTAATCGATTCCACCGGTGATTTTTCTCAATTTTCAGGGGACTTCCCGCAAACGACCGACTTTTTCAGTAGAGGCGGGCACTCTTTCGCCAGTCAAATAGTTCTTAAAAGTTAAGCGATATTTCTTAGCAATTTGGACGAAGGAGGTTCTGTGATTGTCCTTTCTGGAATCACTGTTGGACGGTGAATCGAATGCATACCCTTTGGTCAATCAGCTGTATCAAATTTAAAAATCTTTGGAATGAATGAATGAAATTGTCATTTACCCCGTATCTACCCTGTACCTGGTTGACAATGTACGTCGTCCAGAAGGCCTTGCCAAAGGGATACTTTTTAACATTTGAAGCTTGATATCATTTCTATAAAGAACGGTTGGTCATTGATTTTGCCCAGGTTTGTTAGAGACAATAGCTCGCCGGAATGTGTTAATATCTTCGTCCGATAACTATCGTCCTTTTAAAAGATATTGAGGTTGTTATAAGGTTAAACTCTTTGAAATGCCTCACTGTTTTTCTTTATTAAAATTTAAAGTATACATGTTTCAGAAAACGTCTACTCGGTATCGCTTCTCGGCCTTTTGGCTAAGATCATGTGTAGTATCTGTTCTTTTCAGCTTAATATCTGAAACGCGACTCACCGAGTCGCTTGTATATTAAACTGATTTTTGAACTTAGGCCATGGAATAGGGGCTTGCTCGTCCTGGCCACGGGTTGGCCCGGTATTGCAGTACCTCCGGGATCGGCCCACCCCTCAAGGGGTTAATAAAATACCAAAGAAAGAATGTTACTTTTGTTTCACCTGAATTACGCTGTATTCTCTTGCCTTATTTTTCGTTCGTATTTCTTTTTTTTTCAAGGGGGGGGGGGGTCGAGGCTCTTTGTTTCATTGTAATTTGAACATTAAATCAACGTTATATTCAAGCATCAGCCATTTGTCTTTCTCGAAAAGAAATTGAATAAATCATTAAACAAATCATTATCCACTACCTGTTTCCCGGTTTCTATTTGTACTGAGAAAGTCGTGTGCTTCTCGCGCTTGTAATCGATTCCACCGGTGATTTTTTCTCAATTTTCAGGGGACTTCCCGCAAACGACCGACTTTTTCAGTAGAGGCGGGCACTCTTTCGCCAGTCAAATAGTTCTTAAAAGTTAAGCGATATTTCTTAGCAATTTGGACGAAGGAGGTTCTGTGATTGTCCTTTCTGGAATCACTGTTGGACGGTGAATCGAATGCATACCCTTTGGTCAATCAGCTGTATCAAATTTAAAAATCTTTGGAATGAATGAATGAAATTGTCATTTATCCCGTATCTACCCTGTACCTGGTTGACAATGTACGTCGTCCAGAAGGCCTTGCCAAAGGGATACTTTTAACTTTTGATGCTTGATATCATTTCTATAAAGAACGGTTGGTCATTGTTTTTGCCCAGGTTTGTTAGGGACAATAGCTCGCCGGAATGTGTTAATATCTTCGTCCGATAACTATCGTCCTTTTAAAAGATATTGAGGTTGTTATAAGGTTAAACTCTTTGAAATGCCTCACTGTTTTTCTTTATTAAAATTTAAAGTATACATGTTTCAGAAAACGTCAACTCGGTATCGCTTCTCGGCCTTTTGGCTAAGATCATGTGTAGTATCTGTTCTTTTCAGCTTAATATCTGAAACGCGACTCACCGAGTCGCTTGTATATTAAACTGATTTTTGAACTTAGGCCATGGAATAGGGGCTTGCTCCGTCCTGGCCACGGGTTGGCCGGTATTGCAGTACCTCCGGGATCGGCCCACCCCTCAAGGGGTTAATAAAATACCAAAGAAAGAATGTTACT
This sequence comes from Lytechinus variegatus, assembly GCF_018143015.1. NCBI lineage: Eukaryota > Metazoa > Echinodermata > Echinoidea > Temnopleuroida > Toxopneustidae > Lytechinus > Lytechinus variegatus. Next base: position 5,059,681 of record NC_054747.1, on the reverse strand, counting down.
TTTGTTTCACCTGAATTACGCTGTATTCTCTTGCCTTATTTTTCGTTCGTATTTCTTTTTTTTCAAGGGGGGGGGGGTGTCGAGGCTCTTTGTTTCATTGTAATTTGAACATTATATTCAACGTTATATTCAAGCATCAGCCATTTGTCTTTCTCGAAAAGAAATTGAATAAATCATTAAACAAATCATTATCCACTACCTGTTTCACTGTTTCTATTTGTACTGAGAAAGTCGTGTGCTTCTCGCGCTTGTAATCGATTCCACCGGTGATTTTTCTCAATTTTCAGGGGACTTCCGCAAACGACCGACTTTTTCAGTAGAGGCGGGCACTCTTTCGCCAGTCAAATACTTCTTAAAAGTTAAGGGACGTTTTTAGCAATTTGGACGAAGGAGGTTCTGTGATTGTCCTTTCTGGAATCACTGTTGGACGGTGAATCGAATGCATACCCTTTGGTCAATCAGCTGTATCAAATTTAAAAATCTTTGGAATGAATGAATGAAATTGTCATTTACCCCGTATCTACCCTGTACCTGGTTGACAATGTACGTCGTCCAGAAGGGCCTTGCCAAAGAGATACTTTTTAACTTTTGATGCTTGATATCATTTCTATAAAGAACGGTTGGTCATTGTTTTTGCCCAGGTTTGTTAGAGACAATAGCTCGCCGGAATGTGTTAATATCTTCGTCCGATAACTATCGTCCTTTTAAAAGATATTGAGGTTGTTATAAGGTTAAACTCTTTGAAATGCCTCACTGTTTTTCTTTATTAAAATTTAAAGTATACATGTTTCAGAAAACGTCAACTCGGTATCGCTTCTCGGCCTTTTGGCTAAGATCATGTGTAGTATCTGTTCTTTTCAGCTTAATATCTGAAACGCGACTCACCGAGTCGCTTGTATATTAAACTGATTTTTGAACTTAGGCCATGGAATAGGGGCTTGCTCCGTCCTGGCCACGGGTTGGCCCGGTATTGCAGTACCTCCGGGATCGGCCCACCCCTCAAGGGGTTAATAAAATACCAAAGAAAGAATGTTACTTTTGTTTCACCTGAATTACGCTGTATTCTCTTGCCTTATTTTTCGTTCGTATTTCTTTTTTTTTTAGGGGGGGGGGGGGTCGAGGCTCTTTGTTTCATTGTAATTTGAACATTATATTCAACGTTATATTCAAGCATCAGCCATTTGTCTTTCTCGAAAAGAAATTGAATAAATCATTAAACAAATCATTATCCACTACCTGTTTCACTGTTTCTATTTGTACTGAGAAAGTCGTGTGCTTCTCGCGCTTGTAATCGATTCCACCGGTGATTTTTCTCAATTTTCAGGGGACTTCCCGCAAACGACCGACTTTTTCAGTAGAGGCGGGCACTCTTTCGCCAGTCAAATAGTTCTTAAAAGTTAAGCGACATTTCTTAGCAATTTGGACGAAGGAGGTTCTGTGATTGTCCTTTCTGGAATCACTGTTGGACGGTGAATCGAATGCATACCTTTTGTCAATCAGCTGTATCAAATTTAAAAATCTTTGGAATGAATGAATGAAATTGTCATTTACCCCGTATCTACCCTGTACCTGGTTGACAATGTACGTCGTCCAGAAGGGCCTTGCCAAAGAGATACTTTTTAACTTTTGATGCTTGATATCATTTCTATAAAGAACGGTTGGTCATTGTTTTTGCCCAGGTTTGTTAGAGACAATAGCTCGCCGGAATGTGTTAATATCTTCGTCCGATAACTATCGTCCTTTTAAAAGATATTGAGGTTGTTATAAGGTTAAACTCTTTGAAATGCCTCACTGTTTTTCTTTATTAAAATTTAAAGTATACATGTTTCAGAAAACGTCAACTCGGTATCGCTTCTCGCCTTTTGGCTAAGATCATGTGTAGTATCTGTTCTTTTCAGCTTAATATCTGAAACGCGACTCACCGAGTCGCTTGTATATTAAACTGATTTTTGAACTTAGGCCATGGAATAGGGGCTTGCTCCGTCCTGGCCACGGGTTGGCCCGGTATTGCAGTACCTCCGGGATCGGCCCACCCCTCAAGGGGTTAATAAAATACCAAAGAAAGAATGTTACTTTTGTTTCACCTGAATTACGCTGTATTCTCTTGCCTTATTTTTTGTTCGTATTTCTTTTTTTTTCAAGGGGGGGGGGGGGTGTCGAGGCTCTTTGTTTCATTGTAATTTGAACATTATATTCAACGTTATATTCAAGCATCAGCCATTTGTCTTTCTCGAAAAGAAATTGAATAAATCATTAAACAAATCATTATCCACTACCTGTTTCACTGTTTCTATTTGTACTGAGAAAGTCGTGTGCTTCTCGCGCTTGTAATCGATTCCACCGGTGATTTTTCTCAATTTTCAGGGGACTTCCCGCAAACGACCGACTTTTTCAGTAGAGGCGGGCACTCTTTCGCCAGTCAAATAGTTCTTAAAAGTTAAGCGACATTTCTTAGCAATTTGGACGAAGGAGGTTCTGTGATTGTCCTTTCTGGAATCACTGTTGGACGGTGAATCGAATGCATACCCTTTGGTCAATCAGCTGTATCAAATTTAAAAATCTTTGGAATGGGTTGGGTCGAATGAATATCTTACTATTGAACTGTAATTCGGCACCCATCAGACCCCCGTTCAAACGAGTTTGTGTATGTATACGTGTACATATACGTTCGTAATCTCCACAGCATGCAATTAGTGATTGCAGCAGTGAAGGCTGAAGCTCCGCCATGTTTTGTTCGTTAGACCTAAATGCTGTTTATTTTGTTCGCTGTCCTGTTTGTGTGTTAACAGACCAACTTTGACGATATCATTTTCATTCATTTTGTCAAGTTTAAGCTTAGGTTTGTGGGAAAGATTTTCAACACGCCATTATAAACTGCCTCGAATTCGACGGATTTAGATTTATCCTGAATTTACAATACATTCCCACGTATACATTTTCGTGTTGCATGTCTGCCAGTATTGTAACATATACAGCTATAAGGCAGTAAGGGTGATGTGGTTGTATGATGAATGTTGGGCTACCGAGACAATAGGAAGCATTATATCTGTCTGCCAATACTTTTGTTAAATGGTTTAATATCTACAGTTAGTCGGGCAGTTTCAGCGTTGACTTAAATTCTACCATGACAGATCACGAACAGGCGAATTCACGGTGGGAGGGGGGGGGGGCGAAGGGGCCGTGCGCCCTGATTTTGCTTAGCGGCAAAAGGGGGGGGGGGGGGGGGTAAACAAGACGAATGAATAAGATAAGGGGAAGACTTGGGGGGGGGGGACTTTCATATCCAGAAAGTGACTGAGTGAAGACCCGTTTTTTTTTGCTTGCTTGTCATATTTTCCCCCTTTTGGAAAATCCTGGATCCGCCCCTGAGTATATAGGTCTATTGTTTAGCCTAAATGCCTATCTGGCGTTAAAGCCTAAAGCCTGTTTGAACATACCTCTGATTCATTAATTCTCTATACACTGATTCTCTATTCACCAGGATCATGTCAGCTGTGTTACTCATGTCTAATCCAGGGTAACACCACTGAGGCGTCAGAGGACTTGAGCGAATGCGGTACGGTCAATTGTAACGCATTTGGTGGGTGTGCCGAACTTGAGCTTAGTGCAGTTTATACCAACCAAAGGGGTAAGATCGCCACCTCGTATAGTTTGCCATCAATTATTTCATATCTCACAAATTTCACCACCCCCCCCCCTTTCGTCACCTTCCTGCCCAAGGTTGCCAAGAAATTTTCACTGTGGAAACTTTCCACGGAATGAACGGGAATTTCGTTTAATTTTCAAAATTTACGGATTTTTTTTCCAGTAACTGGGCTGTTTCACCTGACCCATGCCCCTTTCATATTATGTTTTCTTTTATATTTTGAAAATATAACAATATAAAAAGTGCATCCAACATCTAAATGTATTTGCCTACAAAAGGTTCATAAAAAGAAAATACATATTGACAATAAAACATGTAATAGAGCAGATGAGATTGTAGAAAAAAAACCCAAAAATATGAGCTATACTTTTTAACTGAATGATGGAGGGTAGTTAGTCCATGAATTATCACAGTAATTTGCCTTTAAAGTAACAATGAATTCTAAATAACACCTACATGTCAGAAAAATGGAAATGATAAAAAAATGCTAGACGACATCCAGTAATTTAGTTAAATATTGAGACAATTGGTGAGTCGCTAAAGGATCACAGTCATGAATAATAAAAAAAGATTGAATAAATTGAACCTTATTATTTATTTATTAATATTTTTTTAATTAAGACCGTATTGACAATGATATTGTGAATAGATTAATTTTCATGTCCCACAATATTACTCAGTGAAAATGCTGATTAATCAAAAGCAAGTACAATAAATCCATTATTCCGTTTTATATCAATTAATACAAAGCCGAAATATCATTATCATGAATCGCTTGAGCTGCCAAGTGGATTGTTAATGAAATTTTGAATAAAATAATTGGTATGTGCCAAAAATTATCCACTTGAAAAATATCAATTCATTGAATCTATTACAATTAATATAAAATTCATGAGTCAATCACCAATTGAGGATATAAATATACATATAAATATTTTTGCATTTCCATTTTTCGCATTCTTTCTGTTACTTCCCTCCTCCTTATCTCCTTACTTCAACGCCTAATGTGCACGCTAAATCTGTCAAAACCCAAAATGGTGTATCCTACCACTATTCTAATTGAACTTTATTTGATACCTGTTTCTGATAGAATACATTATCGAATACTAAACCTATAAATCTCTGTCAACTATACTTCTTTCTTACATTTCTTCATTATTTCAGCAACAAAGATCTACATACTCTCTTCGTTCTGCAGCTGCTCTTTCCTATTAAGCCTATATGTCATTCCAAAATCCAGCAGAAAACAGGCCGGTTTCAACTCCTTTCAATCTCTTGCCCCCCATCTTTGGAACAAACTCCCTCCATCTCTCCGAAACCTCCCTTCTCTTGACCTCTTCAAAAGGCATCTCAAAACACACTCACATAACCATAAACCTTAACTTTTCTTATGCCATCAGCAGCGCTTTGTATCCTCTGGAAATAGCGCTTTATAAGTCTAACTGTTATTATTATTATTATTTTTGTTCAATTGTTATTATTGTCATTATTGTTGTTATTATTAGTATTTTTATCATTATTATTGTTATTATTATCATTATTGTATCCCATTTCCCTTTCCCATTCTTAGTTTTCCTCCTTTGAAAAAATAGTTATTATCTTGTCTTGTACTGTCCTGTCTCTTGTTTTGTCTTGTCTTCTATGTCTTGTCACCCCCTCTCTCTTTCTGTGTTTTTTCTTCTGTCTTGCGCAACATATCCTTTACAACGAAGACCTCTTTGTGTGAAAAGCTTTGCATTTGTTCAGTAATCATGTTTGCATCATTATGATTTCTTTTCTCTTTTTTTCTTTCGTGTAATATATAAATGTACGCATATAAGAATAAGTCGACTATATTTTCTTCATTTCCAAGGGGGATCCACAGCTTTGCTTTTTTAATGGACCCCCCCTCATTTCCATTTATACTCTATATCATGCTCTATATTATTTTTTATAATTTTTTTTTTGTTTTACGAAGTAAGAATGCCCTTTTGTAAACTTGTACTTGATTTGTATTACTTTATATTATTTTGTATAATGTTTTGAATGGAAATGAAATAAAGAAGAATTGAGAATTATTAGTATTATCATTATCATCATTATCATTGTTATTATTATTATTGTTGTTGTTGTAATTATTATGCAATTTGTATCCTGCCAAAAGTACTTATAAAAGATAATTATATTGGCACGGCGAAATATACGTCTACCACGTATCGCGCCATTTTAGCATACAACCTTTCATAAGTTAACTTTGCAGAATAATGTATCTCGTCATCTCCTCGAATCGATGGTACTTTACAGCTTCTTTACTTAACCTTTCTTTCTACATTTCTAAATAAGAAATAATATTGGACTCTCATGTTGTCTTGTATAAGATATTGATTGACCTTTCGATGATTACCTCCATTTTTATCCCCCCCCCCCTTCCAAAGGCATAAACGAGACGGTTTTTATAAACTACCGGGATTGCGGTACCAGTCTCAACCGGCGCTGCCACCAAATAAACCAGGAGAGCCTGAACCGCCACTCTGCTCTCAACATCATCTTACAAGCGAAGTACGCAACCATCGACTTCAGCAACGGCAAGGATTGCAACTGTAATAAAGATTTGTGCAATAGCGCCATCTCAAGTCGACTGTCGTCGCAGTATTTGTGGATCGTTCTTGCTTCATGTGTACTTTCTCTCTGCTCTGTTTTTGGAAGGAGCTAAGCCTCTAAAAAATACATTTCTTAAAGTGCATATCAAATGATAGATATTTAGCAAAATATTGAAGGGCCTATTATATCCTTTTTCTCTTTATGTATTATGAAATACATATCGAAAACATTTTTGGATTTGTTTATGACTGGTATATGGGACCGCTTAAGCAATGGACTATGATATACTTTAAACAAATGTACAGAATCGAATCATAAAAACATTCATTATTCTATTTATTTATTACTTTTGACCAGTAAATGGAATAGACCTGATTGTTTGCTAGAATAATCCGAAATGGTTTTATGAACGTTGTACAAAAGACCCGAACAAACATTCAAGTTTTCTCTTAAATCAATACACAAATATCTAAATTTATTTTGGTTTGAAAAATTAAGGTTGAGAGCGTAACAGAGGAATTATTTTAAAAAATCAGATTCTATCTTTGCCCACAACTGACAAATAGACATGGAATTTATTCTACTCTGGTTGAAAAAATTTGAGAAAATGGCTCTTAATGGAGTATACATGGAGCAGCCGACATAATATGACGTCACACCGTTAGATAATTAAAATATATATGTATCTGTTATTCCCGGTTGTACTCACCCGAAACCTTCCCGTGCGCGCTCTCTCTTTCTCTCTCTCTCTGGTGTATTTGTTATGATTTTATAAAAACCAATATGACCTAAGGACCTCGAAGTAACCCATAAAAGAAGGAAAAGAAGTCACGAGAGAGAAAGAGAGGAGGGGGAGGGGGGAGTTATGAACATGATGAATAAAATTCTTTAAATCCATGTAGAATAAATCAGATTTTTATAAATAAAGATTTGTTAAAGGAAAAAAAAGGAAAATGAATTTGAAAATAGAAATGCAATGGCTTAAGTGAATGCTATCACTTTTATCAGAGACAAAGAAAGGAGGGAAAAGACAGACGAAAATGTTTTGTTACATCTAAAAATGACGAAGTTTTAAATTTGGGATATCTGTATTCTAATAAAACTGCTTATGATAAATGTAAACCTTTAAAAAAAGAAATGTACTTTGTGCTTTGAATGATACCCTATTCACTTTGCCTTTTTTTCTGAATTTGGACTCAGACAACCGAAGAAAAATACCCAGAAGGCAGCTAGCTGAACAGTTTGCTATAAAACAATTTATTATGTAAAAGAAATTGGTAAATACATAAAACATTAAATTCACAAATACCATTTACAATGACGTGTATAAAGCTATCTTTTGTACAATACATGTATGGTAATCCATTATTACTTTACATACAAAATTATAATACATGTACAATAAATATTATATGTGAACAAATTTTATGGCTTATGTTCAAGTTTGTTGTGTGGGGGAGAAGGTATACAAGGTGTTCAATATGATAACAAATGATTGTTATGATTAAAATGCAATGGTTTTCAAATTTAAGATAATTGAAAAAAATATTTCTAATCTAAATCTTATTAAGAAACAAATAATACACAAGAAAATATTACGTCACATCTCAATGGTGCGCATGCCCCGTTCAGTGAGTGGCGAAGTAAAGCAATTGATCACTCCCCATTGGCGATAAGCAGTAAAGATCAAGACTACACCAGAAAAAATTATTTGAATCTAAAGAAAAATATCAAACCAGAATTACGCTGAAAGTTTCATCAAAATCGGATGTAAAATAAGAAAGTTATGACATTATAAAGTTTCGCTAAATGTTCACGAAACAGTTGACAGTGACAATGCAAATGAGAGAGTCAATGATGTCCATCACTCATTATTTCTATTGTTGTTTAGCATTTGAATTACATAGTATTTCATTTTTACTGATCTGACAGTAAGGATCAACTTTACTGAACCATAAAATGTTAAAACATTGGAAATTTCACATGTTCAGGGATAAACCAAACTTTCTTTCACAGGAGAATGAGGAGAAAATTATAATATTTCTTAAAATAAAATGCAAAGAAAATAGTGAGTGGATGATGTCATCAGTCCCCTCATTTTGCATACTGACAAGGATGTGCATATTTAACTATTTTGTGAAATCAAGCAAAACTTATTTTACATCTGATTTTGATGAAATTCTTAGTGTTGTGCTTATTTGATTTTTCTCTTTTTATTCAAATCAGTTTTTTGGGGGGCTTGTCCTTTAAAGCGCAATCACATGTCGAGATAATTTTTCTCGCCATGCCGACTAAATTGCTTTTGATATCGATATGATGAGAAATGTTATCTAAGTCGACTTAAAAGTTACATACCGTCGTGGCCAAAGTAGTTAAACTGCCGAGCAGACTTATGGCAGATTATATATCATTATGGCGAGATACATGATGTCAAGTCGTCTCCAATTAAAATAAATGTCATCATTATTTTCGACATTATCCCTCCTCGCCATGTCGATAAATAACTTTTATCAAGTCGTCTTGGTAAAATACGTTAAGCTGATGTAGACACAATAGGGTTATTTAGTCGACATAATCATCTTTATCGATATCTAGTCAAGTAGATGAAGAAGTGATCATTATATCAAAGCTTTTGAATGATAAGAACTCTGACTCAATATCAACATAACCACTCACCTACCATACATGCCAAGTACACATTTAGGAATGACTTTAATATGTCGATATAATAAGATTATTAAGTAAACATAATCATCTTCAACGATATCTAGTCAAGTAGATGAAGTAGAGATCATTATTTTAGAGCTTCTGAATTCTAAGAACCCTGACTCAAAATAATATCGACATCTACCATGCATGCCAAATATACGCTTAGGAATGGCAAACCCGATCGAAAAGATTTTCATAACCATCTTACAATAATCAGAAAATACAGGGAAATGGAATATCCTCAAATATGATTCAAATGATCTATTTTAAAACTGTTTCTGTCATTCTTACAAAATATTTAGGTAATATCAATGTAAAAAAATGTATATGTGGAAATCAACTACTAAAACACACTTCCTACTTTAAATAGCGCCATGACGTCAATATAAAATTCCTTTCTGAACCGTTATAATGGATTTCAGAGTCTATAAAACCTTGGGAACCAAATTCAATTTGTCGCCCAATAAATCGATATATTATTCGTATTAGACTTGCGTCTTGAATTATTATGCAAAATATTTATTTCTGAACTTTTCAGACCGCCCCAGTTCTTTTTCCACAATGCAACATTATGTTGATCATGTAGTCTCACGATATATTCTCGCTCGGATAGAATATAATTCATCTACTATTCCTTCCATTATTCACATCACAAAATATAATGGAAAGGATGTATACGCTTACATCACGATTAACAGTAACATATATACAATTATGTATATCATCATAAGGAACATGATAAAGATTCACAAACTTTGAGTCAAGTACTGACAAAAATAGATCATATTTTTTTTTCCGATGTGTACTCATGATAGGTTAGAATTTCAATACATGTTTGTGGAACCATGGTTGTATCTTTACATTATCGCCTTTATTAACCTCAATATCTTGCTTGAAATCCTACCATCCGTATGTATTTCCACACTGTTATATTATTCAGGCATAGCGATAAATGCTTCCGTTGCCATAGTTACTTTGGGCTATTTGTGATTGAACGTACGCGTGCACACATGTAGGCCTAATTTTTCGCGCCCAATTAACGTTAACAAGATCTAATAAGGGATACAGTTTGTTGATTGTTGCAGGCAGCACATAAAAGAAGCGAAAATAGTTTGGAGTGTTCTGGCTAGCATCGAACACTTTTTGAAACCTCAATTAAAGTTGTACACTCTAAAAAATGAAGTGCTAATTCAGCTCTTAAAGAGCGTGTATATATATAGTGACTGCACTTCGGAGTGCTGATTTGTCTAGTTCAAATTTGAACGAGAAAAATCAGCACTCCGAAGTGCAGTCACTATACACGCTCTTTAAGAGCTGAATTAGCACTTCATTTTTTAGAGTGTATGAATATAATATACATAGATATAAACATCATGCATGCATTTTTCTTATTCATCATGTTCATATTGCAAAATATAAACTCTCATAGGGTAATATCTAATACAGTTCATTCATCGCAGAGTGGTTGTAAATTGAGGTAACGAAATGGCTCAAATTGAAAAAAAAAAGAGTTTGATTAACAAGTAAAGAAAAATGATGATTGTAATAATTGAGAAAGAAAGATAGTAATTTCTAATACCAATAATTTTAAAAATTAATAACATTTCTAAAATTGTTCTCATCTTTTACATTTTTTATCTGTTTCCTTATATCTGTGGACTGAATCATCGGCAAATAATTATGAAAAATAAAAAAATCGTAATTACCGTCGCAATATTTTAGTTAACAATTAAGTAAATCATTAATGAATTTTCAACTTTTTGAAATAATCATGAATATTAACATTTTTTCTCCCTCGTTGATACACCAAGTCTGCTTCCCCCAAAGAGATGTCTATATTAAAGGTATTTTCAATGCGTTTAACAGAGTCTGGGATCAGCAAATGATGATCAATTTCCCATTTCCATGCACAAGAAATCTGATGCTAATATGACTTAAACGTACTCGGACTGGTGTCGATTTCGCCCGGGTGACTAAGGCCCGTATTCTGAAGTCAGGTTTATGTTCTAAGTCAGTATTTAATTATGAAAAGCCAGAAAAAATGACAGGATTATTACATTATACGCTTCTTATGTTCTTTATGATATGCATGAATGGTAAAAAACCCTTTTTAAACCAATATTCTCAAACATGTTTTGAATGATTAGTGTGCCAAATAAGCTGAAAATTTTCAACTTCACTTCCTAGAAACCTCTATTACAATTGGCTTTCCATAGTTGACCCACTAATTTAGACCAGACTTTCAATTAAACCTGACTTAAGAATACGCGCCTAAGACTCGACATTAATCAGCGTTCAATACAATGTTTGAGCACCCATTGACGTCAATATCACCATTCAAGTTAGAAATACAAGAAATTGACAAATTAAAACTAAAACACTAAACGCAACGAGAGGGACTGGGTTTTGGCTAAGTGAATTCCCGTTATTGCAGTTTGTTCCTTTGCAGAAACAGACATAGCCTGTGAAGCCGACAAATGTCCCATTTTCGACGCCGGCGCTGATGTCCTTTTCGTATTCTCTGAGTAACGGGTCGATCTCCTGATCGTCGAGACATCGGTCGAGATCGTAACCGCAGGATCGAACGAAGAATTGTGTCATCACATCACCATCTGAAATAATGAGAAAATCATACAGATAGAGAGAGAGAGAGAGAGAGAGAAAGAAGGAGGGGGGGGGGGTAATTAGATGGATTGTTTTAGTGAATTAATATAGAACAATTGAACATTGTAAAATTTTAAGGATTTCTCAGTAGCTATATATATATATATATATATATATATATATATATATATGGTAATTAGATGGATTGATTTAGTGAATTAATATAGAACAATTGAACATTGTAAAATGTTAAGGATTTCTCAGTAGCTATATATATATATATATATATATATATATATATATATATATATATATATATATATATATATATATATATATATATATATATATTTATATATATGATAATCATGTTACTTGTTCTATTTGTTATAATTAATTCGTTTATCTATATATATTCCATTTTTATTCATATACTTCTTTATTTCTGAATTTAGTTTTCACTTATTATTGGTATTATAATAATAATTTTCGGGGGACAAATTTTGTTAATTTTATTTAGGCACCCTTTTCACTTTTATCCCCCTAACTCTTCACATGTACTGTATACGTTAAACATTTTTCTTTATTATCAAACGATCTATTTAAAGCTCATTGAACTATTTTTTTTAATGGTTTCCTCAAGATACGTTTTTATAACTGTTAATAATACGATTGCCTTGTAACAACAAATGGTTAAGATTTCACACAAAATAAATATATTTATAGAGAGAGAGGGGGGGGGGTAGGTTACCGACAAACTCTTAAAACTCTTTAAACTGAGTGTGTTCTCATATTTTCCACATTTTGCATTTGATATACATCTCTGTAATTCGTAACCCCCATTTTACAGCAAAAAATACACCCTTTCACGTATTTGTTGTCATTTTGACGTCGGTGATTGCCAAAGGTGTACTTAATATAATATAATGATTTAAAAATTTGCAGGGCTTTATGATTTTGAATAGAGAGAGAGACTAGAGATATAAAAAATGCTTTTAATTTATTGATAATTGATTTAAAAAAAATGTGTGTAAAAATGGAATCAGTAATTTATTAAAGCTAATTTATAACTGTTTACAATTCTAAAGGAGTTTGATAGGATTATCGGAAAAATACCACTTGTGGTGATTAATTTGGTGCTGAGGGGGGCAGCTCGTGGCCTACCTAACTTCTGACCAGTATACCAACATTGAGGGAGCCCTTTAACTTTGTTTCCTAGAATATAAGAACGTTTCTTTGCTTTAATCCTTTTTAAACGAATTAATCAAGATAAATGATTAATAAAAAAAGAAGAAAAAAAAAGCTCAGTGACTACTTACACAAGTCATAGGAGTACATAAAGGTTGCATTCATAACCATACACCCTCCGTTGCATTCAATGACGTCTGTTAAATTAGTTTCATCTTCACAGCTATCATCAATATTGTTTGGTACTTTATAGGCTGTAGAGTTGCTGTGCGTTCTTATACTCATACACGAGTAGCAGTAATTTGAGAAAACTAATAAAAGAAAACGGGATTGGAACATGAAGAAGAAGAAAAAGGAGAAAAACAGATGAAAAAGATGGATTTTTATCTTTCCTCGAAAAAAAAAACAATTCCATGCTCCAAAGAATGTTTTATTTTTTCACCTTGTCAATAAAAGTTTGTAAAATACTTATTGGGTGGTTCTTGTATTCACACACAAACACACACCCACATACACGCAACCTCACTCCCATCTTCACACACACACACACACACACATATATATCGCAATTTTCAAGGACGGACGACCTTAACAGTAATCCTTGTATTTCGTTGGATCGATATAGTTAGGCGTTACAGGGTGTTATTTATAGACAATTCTCGGATGATTGATCGTTTTCAGGATTTGAAAGTCGAGAGTAAATTGCTTTTTTATCTCCCAAAATGCATACAATATGCTAGGGTTTGAATTAAATTGCCTCATAACATCCAGAATTCTGTAATATTATATAAATATATATACACACCTGATTGAACGATGGATAATAATAGAGCTGTTATCGTGGTGAGCGCCCGCAGATCTACAGTAAGATAAAATAAAGGGAACATTTTTATGAAATAGTTGATCATTCACTAAAAAAGCGCTGTCAAAACTGGATAAAATACCGTTTAATACCATTCTCCCGCTTTGCTTAATAAAAATGTTAATTGATAATAATAGAATTAATGAATTCCATGTATATTTGAATTTTGACTTGTTTAAGTGAGTGATGTAAGGGATTTTTTTTATCAAGTTTGCGAAATTAATTATTGTATTATTGTTTTTATGTATTCTAATTGACGGCATTATCCATGGATAATTTGACCGTGTTATTTTGATTTTATGCCTTTATTGATATTGTAATAATGTCCATGTTTTGGAGAGGACGAAATACAATGCGGCAGCCTTTTTTACTATCCGGCATCTTCAGATCCTTCGCTCAGGATCGGGAAACTCAAGGAGTCACCTTATCTTAACAGAGCGTGTACAGGGACAAGACAATACATGAACGCTTTTTCAAAATAAAGCTTGATGTGGAGATAATGTGTCTCTCCTGCTAGCTCTAAGATTTCATTTCTCCAACCTTGCATCGAGATATGCGGATGATTTGGGTTTCATCTCTCTTGGATCAGTTAACGTTGGCCAATCAATAACATATTCCCTGGCGAGGGCATTGCGAGGTTATACAGTCACCTCGCCATTATGTTATAGATATTATTTACTTTTTACAATAATTTATCCAGCCATCGTATTGCAAAAACCGATAATTCTTCTAATGACAGACATGACAAACAGAAATATATATATATATAAACGGATATAGAGGTTAGGTTGGACAATCATCCTCTTGCTAAAGTGTAGGCCGACCCACCACACTATAAAACAGGATTTATTTGAACAATCGATAGTTAGATTATTTGTGTCCAACCCCATAATGGTCAAAATCAACTAATTTATTTGTTTAAATCTATCATGATATTGTTTCATGATGACACTTTTCTACAGGTCGAACATTCACCAATCGATTTACATAGTTACTTTAGCCAATGCTTTTTAAGAGTGTAGCATGCGATTTTTTAAATTATTTTAATAGCCAGTATAGTGGAGAAGCTTTATTGTTGCCGACATAAATATTATCATGGAATATAATGGTATTTTCTATGTAATCTTCATGTCAAGGGGACAGTTTGTCTCAGATTGATATCTTTAATTGTGTCTGATTCTGTCTCTGGGTAATTTTACACCCAGATTTGTATTTTCTGTACATCATTTAAATCGTTCCTTCTTCCACAAAAAGTCGTGCATGTACAGTGCATATTGAAAATCAATATATTTATAAAAAAATAATGTTGAAGATGCCTCATCATAAAATTCCTTATACGAAGGTCAACCATCAATACACTGCAAAACCGCCCATGCCTATGATTTTTTTAATAGTTATTAGACCATAGTGTTCTGTATAAATAAATGATAAATCACATTTTCCTTAAAAATAGGGACAACGCACGTATTCTATAGTCATATCAATTGACGTAACGAAAATGGATTCAACACCGTTTGTAAATGAGCTTTTCAATTATTGACGAGGAAATGTATCCTTTGTACCAAGAACTCGTCTCATTTTCAAATTATTCCTGGGAATTTCTCCCAAGAATAAAAGGATTGATGCATGTGATTGCGTAGGACTTCTAATTTCGTATATCATTGCCTATGAGAGATTCGTTGTATGATATAATACGTTTGAAGTAAGCATGTAAGTTTAGGGGTTCTTTTGAAGAAAGAACCACATAGCTATATATAGATTCATACATGGACATTTTTCGGTCTGTTGATTACCTTGCATAATCTCATTTTTCAGACTGATGTACAAATGAAATAATGTACTCGATTTGCAGAGTAGGAATTGAAACATTAGATCTGCAAGCTTCCATCACATGCTGGAAAAACTGTTATTCTTTTTAAAGCTCATATTTGTTTTTACATAAAATCAACTGTCATATAATCTTACACTTTTGTGTGGCCTATGTGATCTAAAAACTTATTTAATCAGGAATCTCTTGAAAAGGTTATCTTGAGATTTTTCTTGAAAATCGATGATTATCAAACAAGTAAATAATCGAACCAAAAGAAATATTTCATGTTTAAAGATAAACTATCACAGAGGAAAGAAAACAATTTTGATTGCAAAGCTTGTAATTACAATTATAACTTACTTTCTTTTGTATGTCTTGCTTTGTCCAAATAAAAAAAACAAAAACAGAAGACAAGCAAACATAATAATCGCTTCCCATTCTATGTCAATATTATTCTGTTAAGCCAACCAGAAACTTTACAGTTCAGTCATGTTTACTCTATAGGCCTAATGAAATAAGGTGAAAATTATTGGCACGTATTTTCTCTCAGTCTTCCTACCTCCATCTTTCTGCTGGCAACTCTTTATGCCCTAGTTACACCTGCAAAACCAACTAGAGAACGAACAAAATAATCTATATTACGTTATTTCCAATGGCATCATATCGTCCGGTTTGCAGCTACTTTCGTTGGTGTGCCTGTATTAAGTCCCTCCCTCCCTCTCTGTCGTAGGTGAGAAAGTCATCCTCTTCATAATCAAAATGAAGCACTGCGGTACTTCATCTCAAGAGTTCCCAGCCCGCCCCCCGCCACGGTGCTGGATGATCCCCGTTGGCTTCCATGCGACTGGACTCGAGTTTATTTGCTTCCGCGAATTCCTAGGGAGCGTTACACAAACAGCTTTGTCAGCGATTTTCGCTCACTACTCTGCTCCCAGCCAATCAGATTCAAGGATTCGCAGTAGCTTATAACATCAGTCAATGAAAAATCACCGACAAATCTCTTCATGAAATGCTCTTAAGATCATGAGGTGAGAAAGAAAAAGAGACCTCCCTCCTGGCTCTGTTGACCGATTTCAACAACTCTCATCCATCAACATGCACATAACCGAATCGGTTGAGCCGAATTTATTCCAAATATTTACCAACTTGAAATTTACGAGAAGGGTGAAAAATAAGGAGGAGGAGAGTGGAGAATAGTAAAACAGACTTTACATCTTCGTAAGATAACAGAGAGAGAGAGAGATGGAGAGAGAGAGAAAGAGAGAAAAGGATGTGAGATGGAGGGAGGAAGGGGGAGGAGGAGAAAGGAATAGAGAATGAGAGAGATAATGAGATAATAAGTGAGAGGAAGAACAAACAAAAACAGCATGGGAAAGAGGAAGGGGGGGGGGGTCAAGATGGCGGTCAAGATGATTAGGATACAGAGAAAAATAGGCGAAATATTCAAATTACTAGAGGACTCCATTATAAAACTACTATCATCATGATTAGTCTTTTCAAATTCACATTCAGATATTCCTGGATTTCGAAGGAACAACAAACACGACAAGTCCTTATAGGAAATAAGGCTTTCATTACCTGAGGAAACTTAGGTATTGGAAAGTATGTGTTTCTCAGTACATGGAAATTATTAGGATTTAGTGTAACGTATTTTTATCGTCTTGCACTGTAAAAAAACTGATTTTACAGAAAAAAAAAGATTTTGCAGAAAGCAATAACAGAATCATTCCGTAAATTCACAAAACATGAATTTTTCTGCAATTTAACAGAACAGGTCTGTTTAAAATAGGGAAAAGGGTGTTTTATTAAAGGAAACTTGTAAGGTTCCATACACCGAATACCAGTTTCCTGTAAGATCTGGTAAGATTACAGGTGTTCTCGAGACTCTGCTGCAGGAACTACTTTTATTTTAAGGATAAATTTACTAACAGTGTGGGGCCTGTTGCAGAAAGAGTTGTGTTTAAACGCAAGTCAAAATATCAGGCGCAATTAAGTCCCGAATACGGGTGCTTCCTTGGCTGAAAAATCAAGATGCGCCAGATTTTTTGAGTTGCGTTTGATCGCAACTCTTTTTGCAACAGGCCCCAGGGCTGGTGTTTGGCATACACAGATACACTATCATGATGACACTCGGATAACACACAACGGAGACGGTCATATTCTGTCCTCGTCTGATGGAATGTCTTTTCTATCTTTAATCTCTTCTTTCATATTTACCTACTTCTGTGATTTTATTTTCATTAATAAATGAGTAAGAAACGAATAAGATTGTGACTAAGAAATTGTGTCACTGGTTTTCAGATTCATTTTCTTATATCTTAAGATGAAGAGATTGAAATTTTAATGGAAATGCAAGTCAAATCAAGGCAATAACCAAAGATAGAAATCAGGATAACATTTATACGTCAATCAAAAATCAAGTGCCGCTTTGGAACTTCTCAGCACATACGGGGGAAAATGCAGTCCTTGAAGATAGTTGGAAAATCGGTCAAGTAATTATTTTTTAAGAATAAATTTTGTT
This sequence comes from Lytechinus variegatus, assembly GCF_018143015.1. Taxonomy (NCBI): domain Eukaryota; kingdom Metazoa; phylum Echinodermata; class Echinoidea; order Temnopleuroida; family Toxopneustidae; genus Lytechinus; species Lytechinus variegatus. Next base: position 5,041,761 of record NC_054747.1, on the reverse strand, counting down.
CTTGACGTGCTGAAAGACCTTTTACTCAAAGGTCGGAACACGTCATTTGCCCTCCGTCAATATATCAGGAATAAAAAAATGGCCAGCGAACTTGATAGTACTACACACCAGCTATTGTAGTTGTATTCGAATAATCACTATTGAAAGTCTAATGCACTCTCAAAATAGTTGGACAAAAAAGCCCAACTTTTAACCAACCCTGGGCAACATACTGCCCACACAACTAATTGTTAAAATCTGCCCGAGTTGTGTAATAAAAACTAATAATCAGGTAATAACTTTGCTCAATTTGATAATAATTGCCCAGAATAACTAGGTTTTTTTATCAACATACATTACCCAACACAGTGGACAGTATGTTGCCCATCATTTAAGTGTGTGTAGTTCGATTTTCCTGCTTATATAATGTAAGTATCTAAAGGGGTGTGGGGGGGGGGGCAAGTTGCGTTAAAGCTGTCAAAGTTGTCAATATTAATCACATTGTGGTATCTCCTTTATAAAACAACAAAAACCTATACCGGCGGCTACTCTACTGAACATTAATGTCGTTTATTTCTTATCTTTAATAATAATAAGGATAATATAGGATTTGTATAGCTCACATATCCACCCTGCTAGGTGCTCAAGGCGCTCCTATATTACACCGGCTATAAGCTATAGTCTACCGATGCTGGTGCGCACAGCTTTTTGAGGAATTACTTCATGGCGGTACTCATTTACCTCACCTGGGTTGAGTGCAGCACAGTGTGGATAAATTTCTTGCTGAATGAACACACGCCATGGCTAGGATTCGAATTCACGACCCTCTATTTGAAAGGCGAGAGTCAGAACCACTAGACCTCGACGTGCCCATTTTATATCGAATAAAAAAATAATGCTCCTATTATGATGAAGGGAAAGAAGTCAAACTATACATATCTATACTAATAAATTAATCAATAGTTTCTTAACTGTTGGTATGGAATCGAATTTTATTAATTTCTGTTTGATCCGGGGTCCTGGATTATTTCTGACATGACGGTGATACGCGTCTTATGGTTTAAAAGAGATGGTTTCCCCGACAGTGAGTAGGTCTTGATTAAAACAACGAAAAATAATGAAGAAAACGGTGAAGGTTTGTTGGTAGTCCTTGAAAGAATAATGGAGGTTTGAACTTTAAAAGTTATGATTTTGCGCATACATTCGTAATTCCGAAGCTTCGTTATTCCGAAGGTTAGTTAATCCGAAAGCGAAATAAGGTTCGTTGTTTCGAAGGTTCGACAATCCGAAAACGAAATGAGGTTCGTTGTTCCGAAGGTTCGTTAATCCGAAAACGAAATAAGGTTCGTTGTTCCGAAGGTTCGTTTATCCGAAAACGAAATGAGGTTCGTTGTTCATTTCGTTTTCGGACTAACGAACCTTCGGAATTACGAACCTCATTTCGTTTTCTGATCAACGAACCTTCGGAATTACGAACCTCATTTCGTTTTCGGACTAACGAACCTTCGGAATTACGACTCTTATTTCCTTTTCGGATTAACGAACCTTCGGAATTACTCCACAAATGTTCGGATTAACGAACCCTTTTTCATTTTCGGATTAACGAACATCGAGGTATAGGCAATTTACGTATTTCGGAATTACGAACCTTCGGAATTACGAAGTGTAACCTGATGTTGTGACGTCACAGACGAGAAGCTTCTTTATATTTCGTGCGATATAAACTCCTTTTAAAAAATGAGATTAATTTTATTTCTGCAGTCGATATATCATCAGAGACCTCATTTTATACCCCTTCTATTAGAAAATATTTTATTATTCATGTTCCATTATTTAAATAGAATTTATGGCATTTATACTACATGGTATGTAATGGACTGCTCCCATATAACGTCACAAACTGATTTAAAAAAATCGCAACTATCTATCATGCCAATTTCTGACTCGTTTTGTTACGATCACTAACACATTCACGTGTCCAAATTAATGCTGGTCCCAAGTTTCTTACTTATCCTTTTGAAGGATTTCTTTATTCATCACCAAAACTTTTTAAAGAATATTCTTCATTTATCAAACCAGACTTATCGATAGTGTGATCTATCCCTTTAAGATTATTGCTTGCGTTCTAAATGATATGTATGTTTCTCACGTTGGTGATTGATGACAGTGACTGAACTAGAATTACAACTGCCCTTTCCAATCAAACTGTCAATCCCATGCCAATTTCTGACTCATTATGTTATGACCAATAACACATTCACGTGTCCAATTTAATGCTGGTCCCCAGTTTCTACCTTAATGAAGGGATTGGCGCGCATGCTTTTAATGACATATGTGAAGGTAAATACAAGTGCATGGCATAATCTTTGAATGGGGCGCTATATGGTAAACTTTTAGAGCCTTTTAGCTGCTATATTGATCAACGGGTTGAGCTACAGCTCACGGTATCTCTGTTTATTTTTTTCTTCTTCATGATCTTCGTGTGTCAATTAACCATGTAATCCCCGAATTCGATCGTCTATTCAGTGGCAGTCAGAAATTACAAACTCCCTCTATCTCTCCGAAACAGTCATCTCTTCTCTTAACCTCTTCAACAAAACATCTCAAATCACACCAGTATAAACTATAAACATTTACTTGTCTTTTGCCATTAACAGCGTTCTGTATCCTTCGGAAAAAGGGCTATATAAACTGACAAATCCAATTATCATTATTATTTTACTATTAGAATTATACTAAAATTCATGAAAACCAGATTCACGAGAATAAGCAAGAATATACAGTATAGGCAAAAATATTCATAACGTATATTACAAGGGAATGCCAAAAAAATTACAGTTATTTCGGATTCTTGAGATGGATAATAACGAATGATATTGACAGATAGGTGGATCGATGCTGATTTTATTTGACCATCCCTTTAGTTGTCAATAGTCCCATGGCTTTAAATCTGGGTCTTAAAAATCGAAGAGACAACTTGAATATTGTTTAAGGGGGAAACCCCAACAAATAACCAGACGAGTGAGCCAACTAGTATGATGAAAAAGACGGCTAGGGGTGGGATTGTTGAATCGTTTGATGAAAAAATGACTATCTGACATTAAAAGAAGAAGTTAATCCTGAGGAAAGGTTTACTGTAAAATACAACAACAAAAAATAATTAAAAAATATTGTTGAATGTTTGAGGGAAATCCATCAAAGATTGAAAGAGTAATTAGAACATGAAGATTGTTTTGTCATTTTCTAAAAGCAGCTGCCCCATTTTTGATATAGAATGCATTAATTGTAATTTTTCAATGGTTCGCGATGACTATTCTTTTCTTTTAAGAACGAGGGTGAACTAATTTGTCTGTATACTGAAGAAACAGAAAAAAACATTTTTTTTTTAAATAGAAAATCATTGATTTCTTTTTTAATTGACGATAGATAAATGGAAAGCTTCTCGCATATTATCACGTGACAAATCAGAAAATATTTTTTTGGATAACTTGTTTAATCTTAAATACAAAAGTAAGAACAACGAATTTATAGTGATAAAAGCATACAAAAAGTATGTATCAGATGTAAATCATTTTTTTAGCAATCTTATCAAGATTTCCTTCCGTTCCAGATTTCCCCAAGTTATCCATTTACCTTTGCTTAGCTATGATTTCTTTAATTTGCTGAGTGTCCTACTGTTTCAATAGCTATCCCTGAAGGAATGTTGGGTAAATAATGTATGAACACTCGATACCACAAACAATCTATCATTATCCAGGTTACACGGTGCACACGGGACATGAAACGGGAGTAAAAAGGTATAATTAGTTCCCATTTCGAAAGCGAAAGCCGATCTATCTTACTTCGTCCGCGCGGGAAATATTGGCCGGAGTCGCAATCGTCCGATCAATAAATTCCCTGATGTGTTTTCGCAAGGAAACTATGAAGGCCGAAGTTCTCCATGCGCGTGGACATTTGCGCATCTCCGATCCTTGGTGCCTGTACCACAAAACTTAGCAATGATCGTAAAACATTTTCTACGATTGATTGCATTGACTACAATGTACAATCAATCGTAAAAATCATATGTACGATCAATCGTATAACGTTTGTGTAACAGGACCCTGGTGGGTGTTTCATGAAGCCGTTAGTGAGTTACGAGCGACTGTACTCCCTTCTTGATATACACGCCAGATTTTGATTGGTATTGGTGTAGCTTCCAAAAAAGGATCACCAGTCTCTTGGGGGAAGTTACCAGTAACTTACGATTACAAAAATGTATCGTACATGATTTCGTATAGATGCAAATGAAAAATAGGAAAATCCATATTTGATTGTTCATAATGAAATCGGAAATAGAAATACTCCGAACTTTTTTTGGCCAACCACTGTGCAGCGCCAGATCGACGTAGCTCTATCGCCATTGTTGAACGCCAAACAGGGTAGCAGCAATTACCATCTTTAAATGTCTGACGTGGCCGGAGCTTGAACTCCTGACCTCCCGGTTGCGAGCCAACACAGCGGTCGGTATACATGGTATAGGAAGCGGCATAATTTGCTAGACGCCATCTGTAGTCTCTTTCCAAAGCGGACTACTGATAAACATTATCAACATATCACACATAAGCACATGCACCTTCACGCAGATTTTCTTGAATTATTCTTCTTGGGTTAAGTTTGGCCCATTAGACTACAAACACAGTAACAAGTCTATTTGGCTGGTCTATTCTTATCCAATCCGATCCAATTTCCATCTGATATGGAATTACCTGAGCAGATTCAGAAAGATTTGAATGTGGTTCAAAATAGCTATTTAATCCCAATTTGCATGACTCAGGTATACTGCAGACCTATATAGGGAACATCAATTTATCAAATCATGCAGGCTCAGTTGACGAATTCTATGCTTACTGCAAAGGAAATACGCATTTGAATTACATAATTACATAATTACATAATATGAGCGTTGGCACATCTTAAACATGACTTTAGGTTAGACGTCTTAACATTATGTGAAAGAATCCCGGGGTCACATTGTTCCCAACACTTAAAGACACATATAGGCAAACAATCTCACATTAATAAAAACATGTCTTTAAATAATCCCGAAATTTGATTGTGCCATACCTATAATGTTGTTCATATTGACATCATAATAAAGAAGAATCCCAGGAAGAAAAAAAATCATTAAGATATGTATGATAGTGAAAAATTCATCATTTAATTGATCTCTTGGAGAGTATTAACGTAACATATATACAATAAAATTGGGATGGAGTTTCCGGTCACTTTAGTTTTCACTAAAGAGTGGAACTGATGCGACATTTGCTTAATAAATGAATAGAAAAATCAATAAATACATAAATGAATACAATAACACAATCAGGCAAATTATATTTCGAAGAGCTATCTGAAGATATCCACAGTAAAAAAAAAAGAATGTAATTATATATGCATCACGATAATACCCGTACACATGGACTTAGTTCCGGATAATGATTTCATGCTGGAGCATGTAGAGTTTATGGAGATCATTCCACTTTGCAAATAATATTTCATTCATTTATATAATTGTTTACTACAATTTGTATATGCCTAATACCCAGTAATTGAGTAGAATTCTTAATTATTTAATAGATAACATGGTAATCATAGCAATCCAACACATTAACAAGAATTATATAAAAACGTAAGAAAAAATTACGAAGTTGAAGGACATGGGTGGGAATAAACGGAAATTCACAAAAGATTAGGGGGAACCCTTGAATCATACAACGAACTAACTATCCTAGCAACGAGAGACGCTCGTCGGCAGATTATCTCCGGATAATCTCTGAGAATACGTAATCTCCAAGAAAGAGAGAGTGAGAAAAAAAAAGAAATAAAAATATTATTGTTTGTGAGGTTTTGATCTTCCGCGTTCACAATTCCGTAAGTACACAGAGCAAACGAAATTTACTTTCAAATCCAAAATATTTGAAATTGTTAATGATTTGTTTAATGACTATTTCGTAAGGTTCAATTTTGGTTGAATCACCCCTTTCATTTGCATGTAATTGGACAATGTCAGACATATCGGATAAGGGACGCCGTGTTTCGGAAGGGGGGTTAAGAAGATAATGTCCAACATTTTCAACGCGATCCAGAAAAGTTAACGATTTTACATGTTTAATGAGGGGGTGGGGCAACTCGATATGTTGGTTCTCCAATATTTTCATGGAATGCGATCGCCTCTTCCCCACCCCCATCTCCAATCAATGACGCGGCTAGCCGCTGCATCACAGCTAAACGAAAGGAAGATATTGTTAAAAGTATTTAATTTTTTGTTTACAATAGATAACTGGACGAAAAAGCAATGAAAAAATGAAACAAGAGACATTAAGCAAAGAAAGTATCTAACAACTAACGATGAAAATAATAGAAATGTAGATGAAAATGATGATGCTGATATTGATGATGATGTTATAATGAATATGATATTAAAGAAAGTAATAGTAATACATGTTATGATAGTGGTATGAATGAAAACAATAATAATATTGTTTTGAAAAAAAATAATGATAATGATACTGGTTATAAAAATTATAATAATAATGATAGCAACAACAATAATAATAAGAATTTCAAGGAGTGCAGTCATGACGTTCGATTTGCGTTTTTATAACATTTCCTTACGTAGTAAAGAATGTTTTTGTAAAAAATCTGCTCAAGGATATTTTGTATATACATTAAAATCTTTCTCCTTAATTCTTCCCACTTATTTATCTGCTAAAGAAAACAATAAAACAAACGAACGTGAACGCGAGTTTTTAAGGCATGTTCATTGAATAAATTAATCCATCAAAATGGGGAAAAAATATGGATTTCTTCGGAACATATATCATTTGCTTACGCACTAGCTTATCCTTGATAATATTTACATGTCAGGGGATTAGACGATGACGGAAGATGGAATATAACAACAGTGCGCTCAAAATATAGATGAATAAAAAAGGGTGTAAAATGATTTAAGGAGTAAAATGATATGAAATGATTAAAGGAATAAAATAAGAAAATTAAAACACTTTTAAAGAAATATATCGCCCTTTCGTACTGTAAAAAATAGTAATTTGAATGATGATTCCAGCGAAAAAAGGCTAATGACATGGCCCTGGGAACGATTTTTTTAATGGGGGTGCTAAAGTGAATTGACAAGCATAACAAAAAATTGAACAAAAAGTTTTCAATCCAAAAACAAGGTGAATTCGCTCCAGATACAAGAAAAAATCCAAAATCCAAAACAAAAGTGGTTTCGGTCAAGAGAAATTTGACAAGCAAAAATAATAAAAATAAAGAATGGTTTTCCAATAAAATCTCGTTCATTTTCATTACATTTCTGCCTTTGCCTATACTACCTACCACATTTCCAGGGGGTGCTGCCCATGGAAAATAACACAAGCAGCACCCCCAAGGGAAGTTTAGGGGTGCTTCAACACCCTCAGCACCCCGCTTCCCAGGACCCTGGCCAGTATACTGGCCCTGGCTCATGACGAGCTTTGAGCACGTGTGAAACCAAACTAGAATCACGAACACTAATCGCAATGACGAAGTCAAATTCTACTCCGGAGTAGAATTCCAGTTAAGTTTCACTCAAATGATGGTACGAATTTTACGTATGAAAGGCTTGACCTCCAAAACATCTTTTGGGGGCGTAGATTACGTGTTCTTTCAAGCACTTCCGTAGATAATACCATTGCGATGCATTCATAGTATCGATACAGTGCTTTGATTGACAAGTCACCAAGGACAATACTCAAATCACAGTTTTGGAGCGAGCGTGTGAAAGGTCCGATGATTCTAAAGACGAATCGCAATCAACACAATGATGATTCAAGATTCATGTGTGAGAAGGCCTTAATTTGACAATAGCATGGATCTAAAGTAAATAGTTAATTTCTTCAAAATTCAACGTGACGGAGAGACTAATACCTGAGTCACAATTGCTCTACGGCGGCCGTACGGCGAGTCGAAAAACAGCCGTTTTATTAATTTCGATTCAAATCACCTTTATGTAGTTGGAGAAAAAATGTTAGAAATGGCTGTTTTCGACTCGCCGTACGGCCGCCGTAGAACAAATGTGACCATGGTATTAAGATCTTAAAGCCAGCCTGACACTTGCCCGATTTTGTGTCACGCATTGGCACGACTCAAGTCATGCCAGTGCGCAAACTAGTCGTGAACTGACGTGAAGTGTGCGTAAACACGTTGTGACACGTCGTGACTGCGTGCCATGTCGGGACGAGAATTTTGAATGTTCAAAATTTTGGTCACAACAAACTTTAGCGACCGGGTCGTGAACTATGCGCAAACTGTTCGTGAAGTCATCGTGAACTCGTCAGGACGATGCGGCAGGATGCGTGCCAGTGCGTGGCAGTGAGCGCCATGCCACGACTGTCACGAATAGTTCACGAACAGCTCACGTCGAGTGCACGAGTAGTTCAGCACGACACCGTCCGAATTGCACAAACTCGCCGTGCCAATGCGGTAAGTGCGTATACTATGCGCAAACTATGCGTGAACTCGTCGTGTCAGTTCTTGTCAATGTGGACACTGACGGGCACGCATTCGTGAACTATTCACGAACTCGTCGTGGGCTTGTCGTGATCTATGCGTGAACAAGTCGTAAACAGTGCGGGAGCCTCCCAGTTCGTGCCCCAAAATGGCACGACTTGCCACGACAAACTCGTGGCCAAAAGCCGTGCAAGTGTCAGCCTGCTGGCTTAAGAAAGCCTGTGGGAACGTCGTGGTGTAGCGGTGCATGACGACTCTTGTCTTCTACTCAGAAAGCCATGTGGTCTGATCCTACTCGGGGCCACTAGCTTTCTTTGCCAATCTACAATTTGCCACTTTCTACCTAGTATCGGTGTTAAATGGGTACCCGGTAGAATGCGAATGCCTATGTAGTATGCGTAGCGACTGAGTCTTGTAACTCTCGTTGGGATGCTCCCCAGGGAGTGGAGAAAGTAGACACATTAATATGCGGGGATGTCAGGATCTGATAACAGAAGTAACAGTTACCGTATTTACACGGTGACTCAGCTAGGGTGTTCGACACGCGAGCCGTGATCAACACGGCAATTTTATGTTGTGTAAACGCGATCTGTGTGATCCGCGAGCAGTGTCGAACAAGGCTTTCTTGATCCACAGAAATCGAAGGTTCCAACCCGCGAGCCGAGTCAGACTCGCCTATTTTTCGTGTGTAAACCGTGTCGAACCCGCATGACCTAGGCATATATTTATGACATCTATTTTACTTCCGTTCGTGATCCCCAGGCCGTGTCGAACTCGCCTTTTTGTGATCACAGTTGCCCTCTTCGCAGCGCTCGACCCTGCTGAGGATTCACAACTTGATCCGAGTAGTGTGTAAACACGGCATACAAGAATTACAATCATGACAATTCAACGCTCTTAGAAACATATACCGTGTTTACACACGCCTCGGCTCGAGTGTTAATCCCCAAGCAGGGTCGAACGCTGCGAAGAAGGCAAGATAACAATCGTATTTGATCACCGATGGCAAAATAATTATATTCCCCATTTGAGATTGTTCTTTAGTAATATGGAATGATGGATGAATTAATCTTTTAAATCAGACAAATAAATGTCTTTCTCTGACTCTGCGAACATCGATCGTCGACAGGTAAATCCGGAAGGGCTTCCGTTGTCGAGAGTCCGCGACCTAGCCGTCATTTCTAAAATCTTCTTTATTGTCTGGTACCAACTACCTCTGCCTGTATCAGGTGATTCGTATTCATATCACACTGGATTAAGAACGGAATCCGAAAGGATTAGTAGGGGCATATCAACGGGATTAAGCCGTGGAGAGAATATACGTATTATAAAATGAGACGAGATCCATTCCTTTTGTGAAACAAAGAAAGCTTTCATACAGATCACCTGCGAAACCTTGGACACAAAACTCGATGCTAATCTCCGAAAGCTGCTTTAGAAAGGGAATACAAAATGTGTGGGTGCATGGTTTATCAAATGTTTTATTTTCCCTTCCTAAACTAAAGCTGGATGTCTTTAAAGTGAGAGATCGACTGATGTAAAAAGATTGTACGAGTAAAAGTAAAATAATGAAAATAAAACTTTTTGAAACATTTGTTGAGAGTTACTTGTGATATTAAAAGGGTTTTGTGGCTAAATCACGTGACTAATAATTATATCGATATTTCTGTTTGATGACATGACACACGCTTAAAGAGAAATGCCAATAATTGCAGTAAACACTGATTTCATGAGAAAGTCTGTAAAACAAGGCTAAATTGTCAGAATATCATCGAGGATCCAGATCTGGTACAGTTACATAAACTGAACTTTGTGAAATCTTGAAATCTACGCTGAAAAATGCTCACACTGAAGATCACCAACACAGATAGGCACACGTGGGACAGTGTATTATTATTGCTAGAATAAAGACCCGATGGAAGTGACCGAGTCCGCGCTTATTTTGCTTATTTCTGAGCAATCACACAATTTCTCCCAGAATCCTTTGGCACATATTTTTTATTCATACAAACAGACACTTGGGTGGTCATTATATTAGATTCTGTAAAAAGTCATTTTGAGATCGTTACCAAAACTGGAATTTATCTTTATTAACATCTCTCCTAATTATTTTAGTGTATATATCTTCTCCTACTTTTATCTGAATTACAAGCGTCCGCATTGTACGTGCAAGCATAAACGATAAACAACAAAGATACATGTTTCGAGTCCCTTCCACAAGTCACATTTTGGAGGGGATGTTGTCGACCGGGTTGCTTCCGTGATCAAACCTAGTTATTACTACTTTGTAATACGGACACACCGTGGCCACGGTGATAAGGTGCCCAGCAAACAAAAGAAGTTTTAAGAAAGTTTCCTAAACTTTTTTTTTTCAAAGGTTCCGTAATCATTCGTCAAGAACAGACATTTTGAAACGTACATGTACTTGTTGAAAAATGTTTGTAAAACATCAATGGACGTTTCAAAATGAATCGTCCCTCACAAAATATTTGTTAATTTCGGGCTTTCCAAAAAGAAACGTCATTTACATGACTTTGTTTAACGATTTGAATTAAATCTATCTTACTGCTGCTAGATATCCAATTAGATCTATATGAAATATTCTGTTTCAAATAAAAAAATACAAATATTTAAGAAATAGTCAGTTTGTGTTTAATTTTTTTTCTCATTGGTATAATACCAATGTTGTCGCCACAATCTTCAATTGTGTAAGCCGTTGTAAGATTTTTTTGCGTTGAGTATCGTAGAAGGATTAATGGTATTAAGGCCATACAGAGCCAGGCTGTATCGAGATTGTAAAATATATGGTGATCGTAGGTTGATCGTGTGATTTCTGCTTGGTGTAAGAAATATACTTATCGACATCGTGTAGAGATATCGCACAATCCCATTGAAACCATGAGCATCACCTTTCGATCCGATTGCAATGCGATTTGGGGAAATACGTACATAATAAGAAATAAAGGTTCAAAATTGAACCCCGAAAGGTTGATGCAAAATCAGCACCCTATGGGTTCAAAAATTGAACACCTGATTTGGGGTTCAAAAATTGAATCCTGCGGTTGGGGTTCATTTTTGCACCCTGCGGGTTCAAAACTGCACCCCTAGGGGTTCAATTTAAAATTTAGGGATGCAGTTTTGAACCCGTAGGGTGCAAAAATGAACCCCAACGACAGGGTTCAATTTTTGAACTCATAGGGTGCCGATTTTGCATCAACCTTTCGGGGTTCAATTTTGAACCTTTATTTCTTAGTGTGTATAGCATCTATGATTCTGATTCAATCCGGACACAATATCCGACCACAAAGTTAGCGGTAAAACAGAATTGTGATTTTGATATAGGTATATAAACATTGCTACAATGATAATAATATAATAACCCGGTTCTATAAAGCGCTTATCGGGATTTACAGATATATTATTACCCCGGTCATCGGATTGAATCTAGTCTGCAGGCACAGACCCTGATTGAAACTGTGATCAACAAGTGTGTCCCCACGCAAAGACTTGCTGTTTAAATTCAGGCCTTCAGTACACAAGGCATGGGTAGGCTGCAATTCAGACCCTTAACTTAAGTGAAGGGTTCGCACAGCAGAGTAGATTCAATCAGTCATTCCTGCAAACAATGTGTGCACATCCTTCACCCCCTGCGGAATTCCAGTCAGTTTCCGTTGAGCCGCACAGCTACAGTGGCTTTCACATCCTATCGGGTACCCATTAAGCACCTGGGTCGAGAGTGGCAGAGTGTGGATTAACGCATTCCCAAAGGACGCTAGACCAAGATGGGATTCGAACACACGACCCTCTTTTTACAGGGCGAGAGTCAGAACTATAAGGATTATTTTACTAGTTTAACTTTCATATTTAATGCAAAACGTTTTTTAAGAAGAAGGAAAAAAAACTTTCTCTGAGAAACAATACGTTAAGTGTTTCCAAACGTTTGAATGCGAGAGAGAAAAACGACCGAGCTTATAAAGACTGATGGTGATGGACTCTTTGGGTTATACTTCCTGAAAGTTTGTCCTAAGTAGGACCCGAACATGACATGTGCGGGGGATCAAGTGACATCACCCCCCACCGACGGCAATGAATGTTCTTCGTAAAATATTTCTTAAAGATAATCTTAGCGCAGACTTATTTGCGGAAAGAACACCGGCGCTTCACAACGCACCAGGTCATGACATACAAATATCCAACTATACGTTTTATTACGACTATTATGATTGCTGGACTACATACACTGTTTTTTCTTTCATCGTTAGAATGAGGATATGCAAAGTGTGGCGGACACAGTACGATCCAACTACGTGCAAGAGGATATACGTAACAAAAAGTAAATATATTTATCTATAAAGTTAGGCACAATGCTTGGAATACATAAATCATATTCCTGCTTCATGTTAGCCTCGTGGTTGGAGTTAAGTCCAAACCAGCTTAAAGTAGCAGCCAATGAAGACGTCATTGCGATTTTTAATTGAATTTTCTTTGATACATGGAGGGTCGGGTTCTCGATTTTCAAATTTATACCTATATTTTGATTTTAAAAGAAAAATTCTGTCGCTTGATATCCAAAGATAATGCTGATAATAACAATAATAATAATAATGAGAACAATAATAATAATAATTGTTATTTATATAGCATATATGGATACAAGTTGCAAAGTGCTGTTATACAAAGAAATAGACAATTACATGATATGTAAACCTGAAGAAAAAACACTGCGCAGTTCTTTTCTACGCAGTATTCATGTTACTTGTCTCTTCATGTCACAGCGTACACCCCGACACACCCTTATTTTTTTTTCTTGCTTTTCTTTTTTTTTTAACCAAATAAGTGCACACCAAGTTACCAATAATGCATATAGCATTTCCATTTATTTGAAAGCAGGATAAAAGAGCATTGTAGATCAACTGCCTTGCTCACGGGAATAGGTGCCGCGGCCGGGGATCGAACCCCGGACTTTCCATGTATATAGTCAGGCGCCTTAGACCACTCGGCCACGGCACCTTAGACCACGAGACCACTAGACCTTAGACCACTCGGCCACGGCGCCTTAGACCACTCGGCCACGGCATGCTTTATCTATATATGATTATCTGCACACGCACACCATAACCCACACACGCCCTGTTGATACGCACACGCGTGCGTCATGATGCATTTTGCCACAGGTGCGGTTGACTCGTTTAATGAGAGGGCATTTGATCTATGATCTCATTACGGCTATACAGATCGGAAAATAGTTAGCATCACTGATCACGTATTACATCACCCTATTATTTGTTTGTTTTCCCATCACTGTTGTGATTGCGGCACGCATTTACTGTATGCCTCAGTCACACACCGGCGAAATCAACATCTGACAAACCAAAGACACTACGTTATTTCAATTACATAACATCCATTGTTACGTAGTCTGTTTCGTTGATGTGACTGTAGAAAAAGACATATATAGGCATATTTGAATATCACAGGGATATACTGCTAAGTGCCCCTGTAGATTATAACAAAAATCCAAGAAAAAACACTTTTTTTCGTTCTTACTTTGTTCCGTTTTTCTTTCTTTCTTTCTTTCTTCTCCTCCTCCTTCTGTCCCTCCCCTTCCTGCTCATGTGCCTTGTTTTTCATTCACCGCCTTATTTTTCCTTTACTTTCTTCTTTGTTTTCTTCTTCCTCCTCCTCCTCCTCCTTTTTCTCTTCTGCTGTTGCTTCTCCTTATTCTTCTCCTTTTTTCTTCTTCCTCTTCTTCCCCTTTTTTTCTTCTTCTGCTGCTTTTACTTCTTCTCCTCCTTTTTTTCTTCCTCTTTCTTCTTCCTTTCCTTTTCGTCTTCCTCCCCTTCCTCCTCTTCTTCTTTTTCTTCTCCTTCTTCTTATTTCCTTTTTCTTCTCTTCCTCTTTCTTCTTCTTCTCCTCCTCCTTCTTCTTCTTCTTTTTCTCCTTCTCCTCCTCTTCTTCTTCTTCTCCTCCTCCTCCTTCTTCTTCTTCTTCTATTGCTTCTACGGCTTCTTTCTTGTCTACATTTTGGCCATTTTGTCCTTTTTTTATTATTATTCTTGCCCTTCTCCTTCTTTGTTCCCTTCCTCTTCTCCCATTGTCTCCCTCACCTTATTCTTCTTGTCTTTTCCTAGTTTCACCGTTAATTGTTCTTCCGCCATTTTATCTGAGCAACATCAGATGAATTACTCGAATTCTAATAATGCATCGGGATGCCGATCCCTATCAATGAGAGTATCTCTAGATTGTTTGAAGTAATATACTGTATCAATACAATTAGAAGTTTTAGCTTGATAATGGTGCCCTAATTACAACTGTATTTATAAATAAATGACGATTATCATCTAACAATTTATCTGAAGAAAAATATGTAGGCGTATTGCGCACCAAAGTAGCGTGTATGTTCTCAAAACCCCCAAAGCATGGTCGAAAATGAAAATTATGTTTATGCTACTATATATATGAACTATGTATATTTCATAAAGTCGTTGCTTGCGTCATACAAAAATCCATGAAAGATGGGCTGTAGATCGCAACATTGTATACTGCTTGTTTTTCGTATACAAATATCCTTAGGGAACTTGGGGCTTCATGGATCATTGTGAGAACGGGGTGATATCATCGTTTTATTTAAAGACAGAGTATCTGTCTTTAAATAAAATAAAAATGTGGTGTCAATTTTGTAGAAAGGTAACAGAAAAAATACGAAGAAGAAAATTGAGAAAAAGAAGAAGATGAAGAAGAAGAAGGAGGAGAAGAAGAAAATGTTATATATAAGAATTGCAAGAGCAATTACATTAAGGTTTTTAGTCATTTTCTCTTGAAGGATATTCATAGCATAGCATGATTAAGAATATTCCAGAATGTCTCAGTAAAGCTTTTGATAGTCATGCCTACACCTAAGGAATTTTGTTATTTCTGAATAGAGATTGGTTCATAATTTATTCATAGTGGCAGTGAAAAGAACAATAGGATTAGCCATGTTGTTTACATCGTTAATTTCACTGAGGTCATTCAAGGGTCTTCTACAATTAGACTGCTCTAGAAATTTGTAGAATGTTCTTTTTGTAGACAATACTAGAAGCTTCCAGAATAGTGAATAATTTGTATATAAACTGGCAGTTTCTTCAAGGACATCATCATATCAGATCAGAAATCAGAGTTTCACGCCAGACTTTATGTCAGGGCATAGTTTATTTCCACCTGCAATACTACATTTATCTTCGGTGGAATTATTTGCATGCTATCAATGAACTGTTTGCAGTTATTTTGAGAGAGGAATTCTCAGTTCTCATCGAGATATCAACCTGTTTTAATGAACGCTTTTCAACTCATGGATTGCTGAAATTGACTGTCATCATCAACATCGTTACAGTGACTCTTGTTATTCATCGTGCTTCAACATCAATCATCACCATCATGGTGAACTTTAATTAAAAGAATCTTCGCCAACTGACTTGGATTTTATTTGGATTTATATCATAACCTTGGATTGCTCAGCTAACTCTTCAAGACATGTAAGATCATTGTTTCTTTGTTTTGTTTTGTTGAATTATCTATTTCCTGTAATAAAAGAAAAAGAAATGAAATTCAAAACTAAATTTTCATTGCTATTTGTTGCAGTATCGTAACAAAGAAGAAGAGGAGGCGGAGTAGGAGGAGGAGGAAGACAGAGAAGATAAAAAAAAGAAAGAGAATTAGGAGAACTGAAATGATAGGAAATAAATGAATATTATAGCAATGATAATAATAATAATAATTATTATGATACTAAGAAGAAGTAGAAAAAAGCAGGTGGTCGAGTCATCATCTTGCAGTAGTGCGATATTATTTTAAGAAATTCAAGCGTCTACTCGAAAATAACAGGTAGTAGAAAACACTAAGTTTCTCCTTGAGCTTGTTATAATGAATCTGAATGGCAGCATTCAATTCCTGTGATTACATACTATTTTTAGGATCCTGATTATTTCTTTCAAGATATATGATTAAAAACTCCCAGGTCTATAAATATCTTTATCTGGAATAAAATCCTAATTATAATCAGAATTTCATCTGGAGACAACGCCAAAAGACAATGAGAGGAAAATGTAGAGGAATAACCAACAAATAGCTTTTTAATCACTGTTGGGCTCCTTAATAATCGGCGAGGTGCGGATATTAGCACCTTTGAAAAAAGGTCCCATAATTCAATTTGAATAACCTTCTCAACCTTAAGAACAATCAGCGCCCATCATCGCAGCTAGTTGTCGCCATCTGTTTAAACAAAGAAATTCCAGGTCTGCAATCACCTTGCTTCCTTTTAGATATGAAGTTGGAAAAAAGAAGCAGCATTTCTTCAATTTCGAGGCGAAAGTTATAGGAAAGTCTATAAGAATGTCGATAAATTCATGATTAATTTTCACCATATCATGATAGATTTCGATCTTGCTTATTCATTTTGATTTTTCTCTGGAAAAACACGAAATAATCACTGATGATCACCAACACAGACAAGCACATATAGCATACTGTATTATTATTGCTTTTGGAGAAGAAGATTCAACATCTAGTTAAAACCCCAATGGATGCTTGTTTTTCTCGATTTCTCAGCAACTACACACATTTTAAATTTATTATTATGAATGCTTTTGTGTAAATTTATTGAAATTATTTTCAAATCGTTAACAAATCGAAGTTTTATTGATGAAATATAGATTTAGTTTGTTTAAATATATAATAATTGTTTTAAATATCATAATTTTGCCAAACTATTTCCAAGTTAGGTTTCATTATGTTTTGTTATTTACATACTAGTAGTGCTTTGTATTTCCCTTTCATGGGTAGATTAAGATTTTACTAATCTTAGAACATTTATGCATGCAGATATTAAATCATTTCTGTTAATTTTAGATTTAAACATCTTTAATTATATCAACGGCTATTTATTTAACTATTCTTATTTTTTATGAGAGAGGAATATTGTGAGAGACAAAAATTGAAAAGAGTTCATAAAGTGACACACCCAAAGTCCAATGATATTAACATATAGGGCCTATACTCCTCTCCTCCTGAACACTTCTTCTTTCATCAAGGAAAGCCTCAATCCGTGCGCTCACGTTTTTGCCGTCAGCGGAAGTCCAGTTTGGGACAATTCTTATTTTACCTTATGACGTCATGGATCAAGGACCACTCGACATTGCTTGAGATCTTTTCAAATGCGAATGCAAATATATTTTCCCGAAAAGTGCTCAGAATACACAGAAGAAAGCGGCTACAAATAGCTCCGATGAGAATAATCTCTTTTGAGAATGAACAGTTTTTTTATACCTTAAAAAGTCAAGTATCCCCGTGCCTATTTCGTGTCAAGACGCAGTGGAATGGATTTACGAAGGAAAGCAAAATCACCTGCTCTCAGTGATGGCACTGACGTCAATTATCATCAAATATATCAAAATTTGAGGTAATTTTCGATAAATATTTATAATAGCAAATTTAGACCATGATTGAATCTCGTGTGTTTAGTGATTTTATTCTGTTTATTTAATTATTGATGTGAAAATGACACATTTTTTAGGATATTCATCAGACATTCTAAAAAACAAAATGAGAGCATGACATGGAGAATTAGATCAATTAAGGGGGAGTTGCATGAACGGGTAACGATTTCAAACCTGACTGCAATAAAGTATCTGACGGGCTGAAGTAAATTGGGGGGGGGGGGGGTACATTTCCTTTTCAATCAATCAAGAAACAAAAAATGTATTCGGTAATGCTTAAGTGGGCGCATCCTTACTTGAATACGTTAGGAAGGAACCTGTTTTGCATTCTATGTTTTCTATTCATCATATGGGTTTTATTATTAACATTATTCATTTTTTGGGGAAGATGGACAGTTTGACCTTGAATGAAGCTTCAAATGGGTAGACAGGAATAACCGTCGTTTCTGGGGAAATTTCACAACGATTAACATACAAACAGCTTTATATTTTCGACACTGAACAGTGCACCGCTGATTGTGTTTGTGTTCTGTGTTTTGGTAATTGAGTTTCCAAACATGATTCATGTTGCTGTGTTAATTTGGAACTCGATATTGATCATCCAATATTCAATTCATTTCAGTTTTTTTATTCAATTCCAATAAGATTCAATACATGTACAATGTACAGTGAGACAAGAAAATGTAAGGTGCGTGTAAAACTAGAGAACAAACATATAAAAATGACAATAATGAGATACAATATAGGAATTTGGTTGTCATAAAATCCTATCAAGGTTTGTCGATATAACAACTCTTATATAGATAAAATAAGCCACACGAAATTACAAAGTAGGTAAATTAATGCTATTCTGAATTTAAATTCAATAAATGAAATCATTGTAGCTAAGACCGAACCTTCACCACGGCTAAATGTAGACATCTAATGTGTGTGGGCAGACATTCCGTGGGTGTTTTAGGACATTTGGTGAATAATAAAAAAAGAAATGAACATTAGTTTTTTTTTCTCGTGCATTACAGAAGGACAAATGAAATTGCACCGCTTGTACCTTTCAGATTTGCCCATTGCATCTCCTTACTTTCTCGACTGAGGATATGGCTCTTTTTAATCATTCTCATCTTCTTTAGAAACAAAAACCCTTAAAGCATCTCATCCCATGGAAAGTTTTTCACCTGGCCACGTTCAACTCAATAATCCTTAGCCCTAGGTAGTAGATTCCTCCTCGTTTGGCGGGAAAAAGTCGAAAAGAATCTGATTTAATCTGTTTCTTCTGCCCATTGACGAGCTGACAAGTAAATAGGATTACTGGTATATTCGATTTTCGGAAAGAAAGACATAGCGAATTGATGAGAAGGGATAATAGCGTTTCAGCTTTTCATTGACAGGGCTCATGCATAACTTATAGGGTAGATTCGCCCATATATACCAAGGAATAGTCAATATATTCACCGTATGAAAAAAAATCGACCTTGCCTTTCAAAAAAGAGGCACAAAAGTTAAAATAACGCTTTCCAACTTTGGGGAACATTTGTAGATTGAAAGGAAAATTGACACACTGACTAGTACGCAGTACTGAGTGGTTGAAATCGGAACAAGCGAAATAAACTTCAAAGTCCTGCCTTAAAAAATGTAAGGAATACTTAATCCAACACAACGGTATATCTCTATTTCACTGATAACATCTGTAGAACTACAATCCCCCAACTTTTTAGCCCTCCGAAGGCCTTATAATGAGTAAAATAATATACAAAAGCAAACATTATTACACAATAAATAAATGAACACAAACAATAATAATACTTAAAGCATTTCTCTCAAATAAAGAAAGTATGAAGTGACATTCAATTAGAAATTAAATTTGTTAAACAAACCCGATATAGAATATATATCTCCCATCTGTAGAACTATTCTACCTTGAACAAAGGTACAATGTTAGAGCTCATGTCTTTAATCATGTAAATACTTGCCCCTAATCAACAAAACTGTAAAATGGTCAGTTATTTGCATTTATACGACATAGATACATTAAGAGCCACATATCATATCGAATATATAATGCGAATTTATGAGAGAGAGAGTTGAAGATAGCATTTGCAGTTAAATTTGATTTTGATTTTCATCGTAAAATTGGGTTGCATGAAATACAGTTTTCACGTAAAAAATAGTTTCTTATAGTAAAAGGAATGTTGTAAGTAATATGTCAGTGAGAGGGGGGGGGGGGGGGAGAGAGAGAGAAAGCACAAACAGATTAAAGACTGTCTCAAGAAATGAGCAAGGAATAAAAAAAGAAAGAAAATAATTTCCCCGAGTTCTTGTATAACAAATGGTTCCATGACACTAGCTCCAGCGCCAATTATTGCTCCGCTGTAAATTCCACACACTAACAGAATTACAAATTCAACTCTTGATTTTACACTACACCTTATCCTTGTCTTAACCCTAAACCTAACATAAAACCCTATTGCAACCCTAACCCTATATCTCAGATGAAATAAAGCCTAGAGCAATTGTCGCCAGAGCAAATGTCGTATGACATACACAGCAAAAACTGTGGTGTTAACCGGTGTACACAGAGGATCACACCAGTTATTTTACACCGGTGTTAAATTTGTGGTGTTAGTTTTACACCTATAGGTTTTATTACAACACCTATGGTTGTTACATTTACACTTTTTGGTGTTATGTTCAATCTACAGGGTGTTATTTTAACACCTCAGGGTGTGGTCCTCTATTAACACCAATTGGTGTCAGTTTTAACACCACAGTTTTTACAGTGTAGGTATTTTGACCTCTACCATGTCTGCCGTTTGGTCTTCATCATGGAGCTATAGGTCCACGGTCTTCATTAAATGTAACTTATCCTTCGTCTAATTTGACAAAATGATTTCTCTTTGATTTGCTTGAAAATCAACAATTATTGCTTTAAAACGCACTCAAACAATAATTGGTAAAAGTGCTCCATGGGGATATTTTTTTTTCCATTTTTGGCATTTTTATTCATTTAGTGTAATTAAAATGTTGCCCATTAATTGCTGCTTATTTTTTTATTTTTTTCCTTTTCCTCGTTCAGAGGTACTGTATTCTTCATATTCCTTTCTCATTTTAACAATTTCTTTCGAAACACAGTGCGTATAGAGTTACATAACAAGTTGCATATAAACATGTTATAGACATCAACTGTTTAAATATTCTAAATTGTAATTAAGATGAAATTTTTGGATAAGGTTAAAGTTCTTCGAACATTTGAATTAAATGAACATTGGATTTAAATCGCTATTTTACATAAAAAAGTATCTCTTTCTTGAACTCATACCAAATTGAATATATATTAAAAGCTTTTCATTGCATCTTATACATGACATAGGATTTGTATATTGCATACTGTGCAAATATCATAAACAAATTAACTAACGTAAACTTGCGATCGTGAATTTTGTATCCAATGAACAACGTCGTTTCGCTAATATGAATTGTCATTTTAAACATAAATTGCAGAGATTTATCCAAAAATCAGCAACAGGATTACATTCTAACATAATATAAACGAAAGTTTCGTCTGCTTCACAGAACATACCAGATGTGTCATAAGCTAATTTCCAGCGACATAAATTGAATTTAAAGGTTAATAAATTGTGAAGCATTTTTAAGTTGTATTGTCGAATCTTGTTATACTTTAAATACTTCAGTTTGAAATTAAAAACATTTTGCCATTCAAAGTTTACTGGTAATCCTAGTTTAGATTGCCAGTATTGTATAATATGTGGATCGGATTTTTGGGGGGTTACAAGTAAAACATAAAACCTTTTGATTTCATGTTCTTTAAGTTTACAATATCTCCTCCACTAATTTCAAAAAGATCTTCTGGAAGATTTGGAGATAAGGTGTCACATTTGTCAGTCCATTCAGCTGGGACAGCTCTTTTTAGCTTTGAATATTCAAACTCGACTAAAAGAGATTTACACGCTACTATTTCAAAAATTTCTACGGAAGGTTTCCAGACATGATTACGTAATAATTGGTGAACATAAAATATATTGTGTTCGAACCATCTGTTGAAATATTCATTTTTTGTCAAATTTCATATGACCATGATGACTGTTATACCATAAAATTTCGTGTTTTATACTATTAATATTATGATAGTCAGTAAAACGTATGTCATACCATGAACATAATAGATCTGTATAAAAGGATGGAATTTGCTTTTTCATACATACAATTAACATATCTTTTTTCGAACAATTGAAGCGGAGACACAAGGCCATCGGTCCGATCTTTGCTATCCAAAATTTAAACAAGTACATCCATGGTTGACCATCGTATTTTAAATATTTTGAAATCCACGAAAGTTTTAATGTAGATAATTTTGAATTTAAGTCTATCATATCTAATCCTCCTTTATGAAAGGAATTAAAACAAACATTTCGTTTTATCTTTTTTTTGTTTTCGAGCCCCAAATAAACGTATACATCATTTTCTCTCTGCTTATTTTTTTAAACCATACTAGACAATATGTTTCCAAATGGGTAAAATATTGCCCAAAATTGGTTGGACGCATAATTACACTCTTAAAACAAATCAGTCAAATTGACTAGACCAGTAGTCAGCTGGGAGCAACTGATATGGCAATCACTGATATTCACATTTCTGACATATATTCTAGTCAGAAATAACTCTGTTCTAGTAAAATATGACTAGAAAATAGTCAAATATGACTAGAATAACTGACACTATTAACTAGTCAATTTTGACTGATTTGTTTTTAGAGTGTTGCTAACTGAAATTTACCCATATATTTTACAATGCAGTTCTTCGTTACTTGAAATAAAACAAATGCGAATCTGAGAAGCCTTCCTGACCGTATACAGAGTATATTGATTATATCACGTGATTACGGTATACATTGCTCATTGGCTAAATTGCAGAGCCGTGACCTAAATTTTCACTCTGTCAATTCAAACCTTTCTCCATTTCTGATCCTTTAAATGCTTAAAGGTATGTACCAAGATATCAAACGCGTTTTTACAAATCACATTCTCGATGAGTAGAATTTTACACACAGTGAAGGATTCAATTGTTTTTTGGGTTGCTTAAATATTTTTTTTCAGCTAAGGACTGTACAAAGAAATATTCTTTCATGATGAATTTCCTTTGTTAAGAACTGAAATTTCAAAAGAGAGCGAAATACATTATTTGGGCTATCCGAGGGTAATGTTTCAGATATTCTGAGTCAGAAATACAGTGACCGTTGGAAATCTTTTCACCATCATCAGCATCTGTTATCGGCAATTACATTAATACTTCTACAATATGTATGATATACAGATATACATACCACTTTAATTGAATCAATAATTCACGGAATTTTAACTTTGGCAGAAACCGATTGGAATACACCGATCCCGATGTTTATTTGGCATAATTCTACATAATGTGGAACTATTAGGGAAACATAATAACCCGTTCGACTTCTGAATTGTGTGAATCTCATAGACTTTGTAAAATAACAATTTTGCAATAATAGATAAAAGCTAATGAAATTATTCGCTCTGATTGGCTGACACCATACTTGTGATAAATTTTGTGCATTGTGTAATTGTGAAACAGGACCCTGGTGCCTGAGGGCAACATGTTAAAAAAAAACATCTTCATGATCTTACGAAACTTTGATTCTACCTTTAGATGCCAGTTAAATCAGTCCATCAAAGGCTGGTCTTTTCTACGCTTCTAGTGATTGATTTATGCACAGGTGTTGAAGAGAGTCAGAACTCGTTACTGACCGAATACACCCTCCAGGTATTTCCAATGATATCCTCTGACACGAGGGTGAATCGACCTTCCGTCCTCAATAGAATACGAAAGTTTTGCTACCCATTCCTCCCCGTTTCCCTTTGTTGCTCTTTTATTTCCATAGTAAAAGTGTGTGAGTGTGTGCGTGGTGTAAGGGGGTGTATGTATATGGGGTAGGTGTGCTCGTATGTGGATGTGTGAGTGGTGATTGCAGATGTGCTTGTACACTGTTAGAAAATTTATCCTTAAAATAAAAGAAGTTCCTGCAGCAGAGTCTCGAGAACACCTGTAATCTTACCAGATTGCGTAATCTTACAGGAAATTGGTATTTGGTGTATGGAACCTTACAAATTTCCTTTAATAAAACACCCTTTTTCCTTTTTAAACAGACCTGTTCTGTTAAGTTGCAGAATAATTCCTGTTTTATGAATTTACAGAATGATTCTGTTATTGCTTTATGCAAAATCTTCTTTCTTTTTTCTGTAAAATCAGGGTTTTTTAACAGTGTAGACAAAGTGTGTGGGTTAAGTCCTCGCATGATTTATCATTACAGATCCTTATATATCGATCCATAACCTTCTCTTTAGCATGTTTCGTAGATTTTTTTTAATGCACTGTGCTTGAAGCTAACCTACAAAGACACGAGACATAAAAACAAAGACGCAGATAGAAAATGTGTTTTAATCAGGAGAGCATTATTCCTTTTATCTTTTTATTTACCAAGGTTTATACGCACAAAGATAAACGAGAAACAAGTATATCTGAAACACTCGGACAAAGTTAAAACAAGATATTTTCGACCTTAATTGCCAGCCCTTTACCCTGAGGTGTACAGGTCAATGATGATGATAATAATGAGAGTGTAACTGTAATATCATAATTATTAAAAAATCTGAAAGGGGTGTGTTTGTCCAAGATACTCAAGTAATTTTACTAAATAATATATCTCGAAGATAACAGGAAATCTTTTATTTTTCTACTTCTGTTTGTCGTTTTCTTTGATTCAAGTAGATATAAAGATATCACTAATCTTTTTAGGCAAACCCACACCCGGGAAGCCCGCATACATTCGTAATTCCGAAGCTTCGTTATTCCGAAGGTTCGGATATTCCGAAGGTTCGTTATTCCGAAGGTTCGTACATCCGAAGGTTCGTAATTCCGAAGGTTCGTTAGTCCGAAAACGAAATGCGGTTTGTTAATCCGAAAACCAAATGAGGTTCGTAATTCCGAAGGTTCGTTAGTCCGAAAACGAAATGATTGACGATCCTAATTTCGTTTTCGGACTAACGAACCTTCAAAACATCGAACCTTATTTCGTTTTCAGATTATCGATCCTTCGGAATAACGCCACAAATGTTCGGATTAACGAACCCTTTTACGTTTTCGGATTAACGAGCATCGAGGTATAGGCAATTTACGTGTTTCGGAATTACGAACCTTCGGAATTACGAAGTGTAACCGGGAAGCCATGTACATTGCTGAATGTGTATTGTTAGGCCTAATGCTTTACCATCTCCTTAAGATAGACATTTATAAACAAGCTTCATTTTGCCTTCACATTTACTACTTTGCGAAACGAATTATACAACCATGACAACTGAACTATTGAGTTACCATCAAGAAGGGGGGGGGGTCACCAGAGATAATTGCCTTTGAAATAAAGATGAGCACTCCTAATCACGGAAATAACAAAAAAAGGGGGAAATAATGCAAGGTCGCCAGGATGTTTACTACTTATAAAGTGCAACATATGACTGTTTACAGATTTTCTAGGTCTTCAAGCTTAAGCGAATGCGCCCTTTATTACAAAAGTACATGCTAGCATAGCATTTTTTTTTTGTAGACGAACCCATAGCAACATTGTTAAACCACACATCTCCCCGCAGGCCGGGTGAACTATTAAAAGAGGTCCTAAGGTCTGGAGATCGATGAAAATTTGACATTTTTATCGACACTCGTCCAGCTCGACCCATTTGGCTGTCTTGTTCCTTCTGCTTCAAGAACCTCACGCCCTCAATCCCACTTACCCCAATAACCCGGGAAGGGTAATTTCATTTCAAGAGCACGAGATTCGTCCCTTATGAACTTTGATTCGATGACAGCAAAGGCGGCGATCAGGGGGAAATGGACCGGGAACGATTCCCCTTGTAAATTCGAATTTTGGACAGCAGTCTATTGGACGAGAGTGTCTTATCCCTGGCGACGACAAAAGAATTCTAAAGAACTTATCGCGACTGGATTGTGGGGTGATCACCTTGCTTTCAAGGGGTCAAACTGCCATTATTTTGGTAAGAACCAAACTGTGTTATGGTGGAGTGTTATATTATGATAGTCTTTCCCATTTCTTTTCCCTTCGTACGATTTCATATAAAACTGTGGCAAAATCATTTAGTAACTTTTATGTAGATATATGTGACACAAACAGTGTTTAAGATTATGTGGTTATATAAGTGTTAAACCTATTTTCAACGCCGTTACAGGGAGGTGGCAACTATTCTTTGGATTTGTTTTCTCCCGATATGAAATAAAATATGAGAGCGAAGAAGAAGATACAAGGGGGGGGGGTGTAAAAATATTCATTTCGTCAAGTAACTATGCAAAACTATTGCTATTCATTACAAATCAACTAACCTTTCTTCATCCACCAGGCATAAAGCCAGAAATAAACAATGAAACATTTTGAAGTCACCCCTGGCCTCCTAAAACGATCACATGGCAAGGCATACTATTCAGCATAAGCATAAGCCGAATGTAATCGCGGTGGTGTTAAACAACATGGAAAAAACAATGATACTAAAAGACACCCCATCATTTTTCAATCACGTGACGCGCCGAATAATCTTCAACGTATCCAAATACCATCCCCATCATTGTTAAATGTGTCGGAAATTTCTCTTCGCGGTCGATTTAAATTCGCTCAGTCTAATGTTTCCCCAACGCCATTACCATTGATCATCTGAAAGCCCAGTACCTACATAGTTAAAAGAATGTCACCAATCTGATAGATTTAAAACGTATCTAGATTATCATATGCACAAATTGAATCTCGTTCTATATCAATGATTAACACGGGAGGAATAACGAAGCGTTTCACTGATCGTTGCCTCTAAACCCGTTGGTTCTTTCTATCTATGACAGTATTTTCTTTTTCCAATCTGCAGTGACCAGAATTTTCAAAAGTTTTTTTCTTATAGATTTCAATAATAAAAGCGTACCACAAAATTGTTTATTTTAATTGAATTGAATATTTTGATAAATTTCACTTTTCATTCCTAATCAATTATATAATGACACCATCCATTTTGAAAACGTTCATCATGTGTTTAACCATTGACCTTTGTTCATCCATCTGAAATGCCCGAACAAACACATATCAACAAACATTACTTATTTTCAATTACAACTCGCAGAAACTCCTTTCAAAGAAACTGGGGGGAAATGTCCATCAATTATGTTATACAACCATATATGTATTTCTTATAATGAACACATGATGTTCCGCAAAGATAAATCTTGGGTCCTGTTTTGCTTCTAAAATTTCACAAGGTTTACTACTGTATGATGTTACTATCAATGGTATTAACTTTTATGCGGATTATAACTTAGCTAACTATTTACGCGAAATGCTATTACTTTTTTTCGAGTGGATGTTCCCCCCAAAAATGATAAATGAATGATAATAATGAATGATAATGATAATAATGGTGATTTTGTCGGCTTCCTGCAAGAGGAGGCTTTGGCCAATTTTTAATTTTTTTTATATTGAAAGAGTACATTCCGTGCTATGGAATTCAATTCGGTTTAGTAATTTTCAAGTAAAACTAAAAATATCAGCAAAACTAACAGATAGCATACTAAAAACATAATCGTTGAATTTACCCAATGATTCTCATTCTTATCATTCTTGCGGGAAACCAACATTTTTTTCACTTTAACTTAAACCAATTCCATGCTAACAGAGTTTTAACTGAAATATTTAGAACAAAATTAAACAAGCATAAAACTGTAAGCAATATGAAATTAAATGCAAAACAAGAAAATAATGGCGGCATTTTAAAGAAATGACAGTTTAATAGCATTCATCATATATATATACATCTCTTTTTTTCAGTGGCGTAGCAATGTCACCCAGCTGAAAAGGGGGTATAAGAGTTTAATACACAGTTAGCATATATATATGTATATAACATCTGTCTGAGGATGCGCTCTCTGATTGATACCACACATTGTATATACTCCTGAAGAAAACGGAGGTCCGTCGAAAATTCGAGTAAATAAAAACTATATTGGCATTGAAAGCATTACCTTTTATCTTCAGCATATTTTGTATATATATATATACATACATATATATATATATATATATATATATATATATATATATATATATATATATATATATATATATATGTATATATATATACAAAATATGCTGAAGATAAAAGGTAATGCTTTCAATGCCAATATAGTTTTTATTTACTCGAATTTTCGACGGACCTCCGTTTTCTTCAGGAGTATATACAATGTGTGGTATCAATCAGAGAGCGCATCCTCAGACAGATGTTATATACATATATATATGCTAACTGTGTATTAAACTCTTATACCCCCTTTTAAGCTGGGTGACATTGCTACGCCACTGAAAAAAGAGACATTTACTCTTAGGTCAAGACAATTGGTGTATGTGCACAGCTCTCACTCGAGGGGGACTATCTTTACATGGAATGTGATCTATTGGAGACTATCTGTTACATGCCCATACAAATTCCACGCAGATAATTTGAAGGAATTTCGACCAAAGGTTCAGAATAGGGTCTTGATGACAATGTTGAAATCGGTGAAAAGAATCGCAAAGAAGTCTTGTTCCTTAGGGGTAAAGTTAAATTAAAAAAGAGGTCTATGTGATATGAGCACAGGGAGAACATCACCAAGTATGTTATCTTTTGTATCTCTACTTTTTACATGTGTAACACTGAAAATGTGAGTTTCCTATATGCGCATTGTCAATTCTCTGTTAATAAAACATAACAAATACAGTCAGAGATACAATGTGTAGAATTCTTACAAGCTTGACAAGAGTTATAACAAGAAATCATCACCCTTGCGGCCTTGTGTACAATCACAACCCAAGTCGAATAAACCCTCCAGATAAATGGTGTTGCAACAATTAAGAAGGAAGAGTTGCTTAGCAACAGGGCTTCATCACTGTGTCTTCTAATCATGCCGACTGTATTCAAGTTATATGGTATCGCCCAGAGGTACGTATCAAACCGGTGATGGAGGACAAAACAATCATTGCCGGATTTCCTGTGATCTCCAATTCCTACAGGGTCGAGGGTAGAAAGAAGCACCATTTTGGTCAAATAAATCATTTCTCGGTCATGGGAGGTATGCAGTCTGTTTGATATCTTGTACCGATCAAATTATAATGTACTTGTCACTCCTTGTTTAGTACAAAGCGAGCACCATGTGTTTTGCGAAAACAACCCACATCCTTAGTTGGGTTTTGTGGTAGCAACATGCATTATAAACCTATTC
Source organism: Lytechinus variegatus (assembly GCF_018143015.1). Lineage (NCBI taxonomy): Eukaryota > Metazoa > Echinodermata > Echinoidea > Temnopleuroida > Toxopneustidae > Lytechinus > Lytechinus variegatus. The sequence continues at coordinate 5,012,452 of NC_054747.1, read as the reverse complement.
TTAATTTCAATTCCTCTTTCCCGTGAATATTGAAAAAGAAAACAAATCATATTAGTTTTACAGCTATATCTACCACACTACTACTACTACTACTACTACTACTACTACTACTACAGCTGCTACTATTACTACTACTTCTACTACTACTACTACTACTACTACTACTAATACTACTACTACTACTACTACTACTAATACTACTAGTACTAGTACTACTACTACTACTACTACCACTACTACTACTACAACTGCTGCTGCTAATACTACTACTACTATGACTATTTCTACTATTACTTCTACTAATTCTTCTATTTCTCATAAGCGTTTATAGATACATTGTCAGCGGGACTGGAATTTCGACCCGATCAATGTCCAAATATGTCCACTCCTTTTGGAGTTTAATGCAGTGATCCATCGCTGTCTCATGATTTTTTACCCAACATTTTTTAGAGTAGAAATACTTGTATAACTATAGAGGTTGGCAATGCGGAAGCGATTCTTCTATTTCAATCGTTAGTATGGCATAATCTCCACCAATCTTGCCTCTAACAGATATAGATTCTGGATAAGCTTTCAAACCCATATTCCGTAATAATCACGCTTATCATATTCTCCAAATTGCCATGATAATTAAGCGTTATTTACACACAGGTTTCAGTGTCTGTATGCAATAAATGGTCACAAAACGAAACGCGCCGACACCGCAGACTGACGATGTAAGGATACACGAAAATAGATAGACTTCTGGATTTGTGGTGTAGTTTCTCCAAATAGAGTAATCGAGTAATGTATCCGTTTGTCTGGATGCTAATGAATCATTTTTGGCGGAAGTGTAAAAAAAGAGAGAAATGATTGTTGTAGATGATACTGTACTGCCTAGTTCAGCATTTCCTAAAGGTAAGACCACACACCCCTGTTCTTGTAATGTTCACAATCATGGAATATACACATGTAATGACTGCTCAAGTTTTATCTCGAAATATATGAATCATCATTTTGATTATGCATGCTTATAAAGCTTTTGCGGTTACACTTCGTAATTCCGAAGGTTCTTTTTTCCGAAGGTTCGTAATTTCGAAACACGTAAATTGCCTATACCTCGATGTTCGTTAATCCGAAAACGTAAAAGGGTTTGTTAATCCGAACATTTGTGGCGTTATTCCGAAGGTTCGTTATTCAGAAGGTTCGACAATCCGAAAACAAGATAAGGTTCGTTGTTCCGAAGGGTCGTTAGTCCGAAAACGAAATAAGGTTCGTTGTTCGTTTCGTTTTCGGACTAACGAACCTTCGGAATTACGAACCTCATTTCGTTTTCGGATTAACGAACCTTCGGAAATACGAACCTTCGGAATAACCGAACCTTTGGAATAACGAAGCTTCGGAATTACGAATGTATGCGGCTTTTGCTACATTCGTCACAAGCAAATAACAATAACGTGCCACCCCCAAACCATCAGTCCTTCAGTGCTCGAACAAGCACTTTTAAGGTTTGAAATGATATATAGCTCGTCAAAATTAATCAATAGTATCCCACTTAAAGGTCAAGTCCACCTCAGAAAAATGTTGATTTGAATCAATAGAGAAAAATCAGAAAAGCACAATGCTGAAAATTTTATCAAAATCGGATGTAAATTAAGAAAGTTATGACGTTTCAAAGTTTTGCTTATTTTTAACAAAATGAACGAGCCAGTTACAACCAAATGAGAGAGTCGATGATGACACTCACTCACTATTTCTTTTGTTTTTTTTTTTTCATTTTTTGAATTATACAATATTTCAATTTTTACGAATTTGACCTCCTTGCCTGAAGCACAATATGTAAAAATAATGGAATTCCGCGTATTCAGGGAGGAATGAAACTTCATTTCACATTACAATGACGAGAAAATAAAGATATTTCATATAATAAAAAAGAAATAGTGAGCGAGTGATGTCATCAGTTCCTCATTTGCATACCGACCGAGATGTGCATATAACTGTTTGTGAAATGAAGTGAAACTTTATAATGCCATAACTTTCTCATTTTACATCCGATTTTGATGAAATTTTCAGTGTTATGCTTGTTGAATTTTTCTTTTTGTATTCAAATTAAGTTTTTGTTGGGGTGGACATGTCCTTTAAAGTCTTCACAGAATTGTAAAAAATATAAGTAATTGATGATTTGTGGGGGCATCGTGGTATAGAGGTTAGGACTCTTTCAATCTGAGGGCCGTGGGTTTGATTCCAAGCCGTGACGTGTTTTCTTTCAGCAAGAAATTTACCCACATTGTGCTGCACTCAATCCAGGTGAGGTAAGTGGGTACGAGTCTGCTGGGCAAACCCTTCGCTCGAGTTAAGGGTCTGAATGTGCAGCCTACTCATGCCTTGTGTACTGTATTGAAACAGTAAGTTTTGTATGTGCTAGTCTTTGCGTGGAGGCACACTTGTTGATCAAAGTTCCAATGAGGGTCTGTGCCTGCAAACTAAGTGGGTACCGGCAGGAAGAAATTCCTCAATAAGCTGTGAGCTCCGGAATTGGTAGACTAGCAAAGCTGGGGTAATATAGGAGCACTTTAAGCACATAACAAGGTGGATACGTGTGCTATCCAAATCCTATATTATAATTATTATTCATTATGATGACAATCTGACATTTATTTGGATATAAAATTAATTGTCCTTTAAGTTCTTAGTCGTAGGTAGTAGAAATTCAGTGAGAACTTTAATAATGACAAAGTAGATGATAAAAAAGCAACTTAATATTTAAGGTACATATAAGGGATTCACTCAAGCATGATGCTCATATATGCTGTTGAACTTTGGTGAAACATCCAAGTAGTTCGGAAAAAAAAATCGCATAGCTTCTTTTTCATTTAACTTTGCAACTTTAGTTCAAATTTGAACAGTTTGAAGAAGGGGACACATTATTTTCCGAATCATCACATTAAAACAAATCCTATTTTCGGCTATTTACAGTGAATCTATGCTAACAATCTATTATCGGTTTTCTGGTGCCAGAGGATATATGTCAAATACATCGTATACTATCAATAAAACTTTGTAAGATCGACAATCATGAAGAACCAAAAGGATCCCACCCCACACCTGCTTTTACATCATACATCAATATTCATGATATTGTTTACTTGTGGAGCGTTGTGGCCCAGTGGATTAGTCTCTTTGAAACAGAGGGTCGGGGGTTCGAATCCCGACCATGGCGTAATTTTCTTCAGCAAGAAATTGATCCACAATGTGCTGCACTCAACCCAGGTGAGGTAAATGGGTACCTGCGCGCGTAACAGCTGCACTGCTAAAGTCAGGGTAATTATGCTGCATACACTGTAGAGCGCTTAGAGACTTCTGACAAATATTAAGCGTTATATAAGCAAGTATAATTATAATTAAAGTCACCGGTCATGCTATCGCCGAAGTATATCGTGGTAATAAGTGGTAACTTGAGAAATTTCAAAGGCTAATAGGGCATCCTACGGCTACCCCCAGGTACGAAAATGCCTACCCACATTCCCTCATCAAAATTCCGCAAATGTCATCTCAGTGTGTTTTAAAGGCACAGGCTAACAGACATCACAAAGGCCTTACGGTATTTAAAAAAATACTGGATTGTCTTTCATGTTGTATTATGTTGTTCATGTGTATAGGAACACCCCGGAAAAAACAACAATCAATTTCATGCATACACTCATATATATATATATATATATACTACTACTTCTACTACTACTACTCCTTCTTCTTCTTCTACTACTACTACTTCTACCACTACTACTACTGCTGCTGCTACTACTCCTACTACTACTACTACTTCTACTACTACTACTACTACTACTACTACTACTACTACTACTACTACCACCACTACCACTACTACTACTTCTGTGCCTACTTTGACTACTAATACTTCGTTTAAAATCGGACACCAAATATAATGCTTACAACGATAGCCGTAGAAGATCATCGAGATGTTCAATGCATTCTGAAAGGCAATCTAATTTCAATCAAATAGTCTCAGGCTAATGCCATGGATAGTTAGTTTTCTAGAGAGTAATGAAGTCAGAAGTCGGGGAAAATTGACATAAAGCAAATGAACCATACCTGGAGGGAGTATATATATATATATATATATATATATATATATATATATATATATATATATATATAAATATATATATATATATATATATATATATATATATATATATATATGATGTTCCCGCACTTGATATTTCACTCTTATGAAGAAAGAAAAATTTAGAAAAAAAAACGAAAGATAGAGCGCATTTTTTTTCTCAGTCAAATCAATGTTAGCGTGTTACTCTAAAGTCCATCGGTTCCAGAAGAAAAGAGTAAATTAAGCGATTCTTAGTAGGGGGCTGCCAAATGCAAGACAGTGACGTGTTACTTGATTGGCCATTCCAATAGCATGGACACGCACAACGCCCAGGGATGTGGGCAGGGTCAATAGCAAAAATGATAACATACCAAATTGACGGATGGCCGATCAGATGCCCTGAATTCGGAATCTTCTTACACTTCAACCTATTTTGTGAAACAGAACCCATACCTGCTACTATATTGAATAAAATTCAGGCAAATAATTACGACGATGTGGTTATACATGTAGATTATCCCGAGAAAGAATTAAGAGCTTGTATCAGATCAAAATAAACGAGACACTCTAATCAGTTAAATAATCTAGACCCCATTAGATTTAACCAAACTGAATAAAACTAGTTTGTAGATACATTTTCTAATAAATAGCTGTTACAGTTGGTTTGTTGTGTAACCTAATCTCGGTATGGACAGTGGAGTGAATCATCACTTTGTGTAACGCCTAATGAAAACCACCCCCGTCCACCACAAAGGAGACGCCGTATGAATAGGAAAGATGATGATTATATATTAGACCTATTAATTTTGTTAATTACGGGCACTTTACCGCGGACATGTCAAGAAACACGCGTAGCTAACCAGGGCAAGGAAAGCATATCACTTTTCAAATTAATGTGAGACGTGGTCATGCCCGCTTTCTGAGAAACGTGTGCAGGGAGTCCGAAGTTAATGCTATGGTGTTTTTTCATGTGAATTCATAATCTAGTAAGCATTTATTTTAATGCTGTTTTTCTGGAAAAAAGAAAAACAAGCAAAATAAAAAAGGTTTAATATTTGAAGTCATATTTGAAGTCAACCTAGTCTGCGGTGGAAAAAAACCTTTACCCAAGATAAATGATCTGAATGCGAAGCCTACGATCACTTGTGTACAGAAGGTTAACACCATTTTTTCTTTATATGTGCTAGTCTTAGGTAAAGACCAACTTGTTGATCAAAGTTTCATTAAGGGTCCGAACCTGAAGACGAGAAATCACCAGGGGTCGTGCATGAGGAGGGGGTGGGGCAGGGTTGAGTTTCCCTCCTTGATATAATAATCAGATGAAAAATATGAAGAAAATGGACCCCGCTTGACCTGATTTGCCGCAGAATTTAAAGTAATATTGAAGGAGGGGTGCAGAGAAAGGTGACGAAGGAGACAGGGAGAGCGATCATAAATGGTGGATATGGAGAAAAAAATGAAGAGAAAGAGATAGAAAGAGGGCGAAAGATAAATAGAAGGGGACAGAGAGATAGAGGGCGAAAGAGAGAGAGAGAGGGGGGGGGGGGAGGAGAGAGGGTAGGGGTGAATCCTCCACAGGGATGAACATTTGTTTTCCCAAAACTATTCTTGAGTACACACAAATCAAGTATGGCTTTTTATTGGAACACCCGACCTTGACTCCAAATCATTCTCCACGTCTCGTCGTCCCGATCCTCGGTCGGGGTCGCTCCCCGCAGACAATTTCACCGAGCCCATCACGTACCAGTATCAACACCTACTGAGAGACCATTATCCCTAGGCGGGGCACCCCAAGACGGGTGATGTCCTAATTACGCCATTGACTATCAAAACACAGCATCACTCACCCATGCTTTTAGAATTTAAAAAGCCAGTGCTACCCGATCAATACGGTATATTTCATTACAACGACGCCATTATGCTACATCTCATCCCGTCATCATCGGGTTATGATAAACAGTCATTAGTATTATTTTGGTTAATGAACGATGAAATAGATGATACATTGCCCAGATCAGCCTCCCGCTACTCTCACAGAGGATGAGTTTCTGAGGTGTAATGAAATATGACTTGGGTAATTGATGCTGTGTAATAATTGGCCCACGAGGGATAACAGGATTTCTCCCTTTACTGGCATTGGCTAAGGGGTGAGTCGGTTAAGAAGACAAGTCACTTATCATTAGTATGGAAATAAAGATGATGAAGCGTGGTGATAGGAGGAGGGGGTTGGGGCGGGAAGGAGGATAAGACGAATTGTCAATTTAAAACCTGGGGCCCGTAACACAAAACTTAGCAATGATCGTAGAACTCTTTATATGATTGATTGCACTGACTACAATGTACAATCAATCGTAAAAATCAAGCGTACGATCAATTGCTAACTTTTGTGTTACGGGATCCTGGTGTGTATCTGAATTGGTAAATTGCAAGACGATTTTTCTCAAATCATTTCAAATCAATCATATGATTTATTTATATCCCTATATAAAATGTTTAAGTCAGTATTTGAATGAATTAAGAAATATTGGCATATTTTTGTAAGAAATGTCGAATATTTTGGTAATTAATCTGCTAAGGTAAAACAAAAATGAAATATAAAAAAAAGTTGCCAGACTATAAATTCTTTATAAAATAAATAGAGGAAATACTGAATATCGTTGTGTGATTTCAAGAATATTTTCAATACTCGTATGCAGATACTTGTGCCATTATTTCATTTAGTTCAAACAATCGCCAGATAACAATGCCGTTAAAGTACGAGCATTGGAAAAAATATCATATTAGAGTCACACATGTAATGTGAAATTCTCAAATGTATGATAATACAAATAATTTTCCAAAAAAATAAGCTAAGGGCCGGATGAGCTAAAAACGTAGTTGTAAATACTTCCACATCTTCAGAAGATAACACACAGAAAAGGAGGGCCTTGTTATATATGATAAATTGTTTGAATATCAATTTCGTGAACAAAATCATGATGAAGCAACATCATTTATACACACACACGGGATTGAGTATATGTGTGTGCGTGTGTAACTGTAACAGTGAGTGAAAGAGGGGAAAAATAAAAATAGAGATGAAGAGAGAGAGGGAGAGAGGGGTGGGGGTGGAAAGAAAGAAAGAAAGAGAAAAAAAGATAGCTCGCTGGACTTGGAACCCAGCTGTTTGAAATACTTTGACCATCACCGCAACTGATAATCAAGAAAACGTATCAATGTAACCACTTTCCTTGTCATGAAAAGAGGTTTTGGGAGTTTGCAAAGCATACGCCCTGCTTTAACAAACAGCAATTTCAATGCGGTGATGACATGTTGTTTCTGTGTTAAGATAATGGATAGGACGCCAACGGTTCAATAGCACATTAATACAAATACCCACTGCGTTCGTTACCCCAGCGGTGCAATGTTAGACGATGGTGTTTATTCTTCGGATGAAGATCGAAGGAGAGAGTTTTTAACTTGTCGTATTCAATTTCTTCGCTTGCCGGGTGATGTACACTCTTCGTTTTGAAGAGGGTATCGTAAAGAATTCAAACTGGTTTTGGTGCCCTTGGATATGTGTTACCCAGACTCACTCGAAAATACATTAAATATCTCAAGAGTAATTGACTTTAACTCAATGTTTTAAAGGAAAAAAAGTATTTCGCTCTCGTTAGGCGCCAAACATATCAAAAGAACGAGGCTATGGGCTTCATAAATATACTCGCATTTGACATTATTTTTTTGGCATTAATTAATTGTCATGTCAAGGAACTCCGTATGAGATTGCAATGACGGTTCGACATGCAGGATGACTTAAGCTTGTGCGATGAATGAGATTATGTGTTCTAATTAGTTGCCTTTCTGATGTTGTGACACACTTGATATATGTACTCGGCGATGCTGAAGCCCAGATGCGATCTACAATCAAAACGCGAAATGTTCGTCCTGGAATCTAATTTGGGGAGGGGGGGGGGGGTTGTCATCCAGGGGGAGAGGAAATGCAACGAAGTAAGTGGATCCTGGGAGGGTAGGAAGTGCACTATCTTTTTCTATATTTCTGACCATTTTGTTCAAAAATTTTCTTGTAGCTATTATTAACCTGCTATGAATGTAGCCTGGAGTCATTATGGATGTTACCCCTTCAAACTTCATTCATTTCATATTCATGATATTTCTGATTAACTAAATAAAGTGGTGAGGCACGCTAACACCACAACGCTCATGCATAAGATTTTTGTTCGACGTGTTTCGGCATGAGCGGGAATCGAACCCCTCACGTTGAGATCTACGATCTTATCCGAAACAGGCGCTCTAACTGGCAGAGCTACGCTGCCTCCCTGCCCACGTGTGCTTGTGGTCTCATACACTGATTAAAAATAACAAACTAACCGGTCTCCTTTTGGATATAGTTACCACAAAATGTGAGCTTATACAGCTGATCGGTTAACGTTTCCTCCCCTCTACACACAACATAAGTTTAATTGACCGAAATTGAACTTTTTACTAATCAATCATTAATTTACGATATATGAAGTATGAAACGAATAGAAAAGAAAAGAAATTAATCGTCCTGGTTATCTCAACAAGAAACGTCCCCGTTTGTCGAGCGTCACCGGTTGATGAGTAAAGGTACGAAAAATGTCCCCCGAAGAAAGTCATAATAAACTTTCGCGCGCACACCCTCTGACACACTTGCAAACACACACCTCCACTCGCCGTAACAACATACCATTTCACACAACACCAGTTATAAACCATATCCAACAATTATTATAGGTATATGTATCAAGGATTCAATAAAATTAGCCACGTGTTGTATATCCCAGCCCTTGCAACTCGACGAAACATATACAGAATAACACTGTTGGGACATTTTGTCAGGTCAGTATACCTAGAGATCGATTCGTGAGATTCGGGGAAACTCCGATGAGATTCTCCCTGATTGATCAAACTGTATCAAACCTACCAGTGTCACAACTGCACACACACACAAAAAAGAAAATAAAAAGAAAACAATTTCCCCACAGACAAGATCTCAGCAATCCGTTCGTTGCCCTTTAGCAGGAATGGGAATAAACACGGTTCCAACGAACCGCCATTCTCTTTCCTATTTCGAGATATTCCGAGGTATTCCCCCATTGCTCATGGTCAATTTACACAAACAGCAAAGATATACAATCAGGAGACATTCTAATTTGTTCTCATTTTCGCTCATGTCGTCAAATTATGATGAATCGCAACGGAATGACGAAAAAACAGATGTTTGTGTACATTTGAAAAGATTATGAAATAAAAGCGGCGTATTTTTTTTCTTTTTTCGACTCCACTAGTGGTTACTGCCTTGCATCCTTAGAATATGTTTTCCTAAATCAATGCATGTTTCAGAGATAGAGAGGGTTGTTAACATAATGAAATATCATGTATATGTTCTTCAGACTGTCGAGGCTTGAGACGTATATAGATCATGTTCAGTTCAGTTCATGACGTCACGACAAACAATATCTAGTTCGACTCACATTCTATATGAACTCTGCATACCCGGACACTAACCATGCTAACACGACAAAAAATGTGTTCCTCAGTTTACTCTGTTGGATTGAGATACATTATACAGTGTTATAAAAAAAACATCTGAATAAATATAGTGACATCAAACAATGCTTATCCAAAATGATTAAAGAACGGAAGCGCTATTTCCTTATTCAGGAAACTATTGGAAACTAAAGAAAAATATTAAGAAAAAAAATCGATAATGATAACATAAAACACAGGATGTGGAGAACATGTTGGAAGAAAACATATAAGGGCTTGAGTTACGATCGAAGTGTCCTGTATGGCAAATAGTTATTCACATTTAACAACACTTTTCGATTGATGACTGTTATTATGCATTTCCTGATATGTGTGTATCTGAGACTAGCGTTTGAAGAGGACGAACATTTTAAAGACACAGTCTCCTCAAAGGTAAAACCTTCTAAAACAAAAATAAAAAAATCTCTCTTTGAATTCATGAATCTTTTAAAGATACAGGAATTTCAAAAGAGGTTTTTTTCCTAGTTCAATAATCATCTGATCATTTAGTCGATATCCTGTATTTACCACGTTTACTTATATTAAAAAAAGAAGTACAATTATTTCTTTGAAGGAATACTAGTATGTGTCAATAAACAAAGGAGGCAATAATTGTGAGTGGTGAAGCTTGAAAGTCTATGACTTAGATTAGAACTTAATGAGTGCAATTCACGTGCAGGTGCGTATGCTGGAGATTCATTTTAATACCAGGTAGAGAACGTGAAGGATTATATGAGCAATATACAGGTGATGCAGAGTTTTCTATATGCATAGTAATGTTCTTTAAAAAAAAAGGCTTTCAAAAATACATTTAATTTCTGAAAGATCACTCACAAAATCTGATGTCCAATTGATTTACTTTTCTGACCCCATTTCATCCATTCACTAATGTATATTGGCATCAGTTTAATTCTCTTATAGGCCATTTTTTGAGGTGAATATTCAAAACTTTCTTAGTGTATTGTACTATTGTTGTGATTAGAAGTGTGATCCGAATTCGAATTCCATCCTGTTGTCATGGTTGTTGGCGCTTATGCTATCTTATTAAACATATCTCCTGTCTTTTCTTATTGGTTGTCTTTCTTCATGCGGAAAATATATCAAACTTTCTTTTTGAAAACATTTGAAAGATCGTTTACCGGGATATTCTATACATCTTTACTTTTATAATACATTAGCCATCGACAATATAATTTACAGATAATTCATCCCAGTTACCATGGTTACGTTGTGTGCATTCAAAATTAGTAATTTCAGTCACCATCGATCTTTCATGTCTATCAACAAAGAGCATTGTGTTGAAGCTGAACAAAAACATTACTGACTGAGTTAGTTTTCGTATTTTTCTAATGTTACATTTCCTTGAATGGTTAACATGGTTAAAGGAAACGTCCACCCAAACAGTAAAAAGAGAAAAATCCATCTAGCATAACACTGAAAATTTCATCAAAGTCGGGTATAAAATAAGAAAGTTATGACATTTTAGGGTTTCGCTAAATTTCACAAAACAGTTTTATGCACATCCCGGTTGGTATGGAAATAAGGAACCTGATAACATCACTCACTCACTGTTTTTTTTGTATTTTATTGTATGGAATATGAAATTTTCCAATTTCCTCCTCATTGTCATGTGAAACAATTTTATTCCTCCCTGAACATGTGGAATTATCACTGTTTAATATTTTATGGTTTATTCAAATTGGTCCTCTTTGTCAAATCTATAAACATTGGAATATTGTATAATCCAAACATTAAAAAAGCAAAAGAAAAAGTGAGTGAGGGACTTCATCAATTCTCTCATTTTGCATGTGACTAAAATGTGTATCAACTATTTTGCGAAAAATAAGCGAAACATTAAAATGTCATAATTTTCCTATTTCACATCTGATTTTGATGTAATTTTCAGTATTATGCTTGTCGGATTTTCTCTATTGATTCACATTAACATTTTTTCTGAGGTGGACTTGACTATTAACATCTGTTATGACCTGCAATTTGCACATGTTCATATATGATTTTTCAACCTGACGTTGTTTTTGCACGAAAGTGGAACGCAGTTTTAATTCTTTTAAGCGAGTTTTCGTAGCGACCGAACAAGAAAATTGTTTTCTGTTTTCTTACCGTTTTATTTTCTTCCTGTTCGTTCTCCACATTTCTCTTTCTCGTTTATACAGTACCATTTTTATCGGCTCCCATGGACATGTTCCTACTAATTATAACACGTTTAATAGGACATTTAATTAAACTATTCATCTTTACCTCTCAAGGACAATATACAATACTCAAATCAACAGTTTGAGATTAAGTGGAAATTACAGTTTTGTACTGAACAAATGTTTCTTTTGAGAGGAAAATGTGTGTTATTTTCTACAAATGAATCGAATAATTATCAAGCTCCACAATCTGTCGCAAAAGTTTCTTTTCATCATAAGCCCTTAGTGTATTTGGTACACTCTAATAAATGAAGCGCTATTTTAGCACTTACATGTAATGTCCTTGTGTAGTAATTGTACTTTAAGTGCTGATTTAGTAATTCAAATTTGAACTAGAAAATCACAACTGGGCGTTGTGGCGTATGCCTGTAATCCAAGCTATGTGGGTGAAGTTACACATTAATGCAGAGGTTCGAGGTTCGAGCCCTGGTCACGTCTTTCGGATGGGACGTTGAAGGTCGGTCCTAGACGTAAATAATCATATCTGACTGTTACACGTCTAACAAAACTCAAATACACACACACACAGCACTCAAACTGTAGTCAATACAAAAGCATTAAGTTCTAAATTAGCACCTCTTTTTTTAGACTGTAGTTGTTTTACAATCGGGGTATAGAACACAGAAACTCATTCTACAAACGGTTGAACAAAGGCCAAAGAGCAGTTTTACGCCCTCTTTAATGGAAGCATTCGAAACAGAGGAAGACATACAGAACAAGCGGATTTATTCTTGAAATACTGAGTGCGTACCTTCATCCCTCCTAAAGCAAACGTAATTATTCTGCGTTTATTGCCATGATTGCAGGGCGCATATAAAAAAATATCACTAGGTATCCTTTTTATATTGCATTCTCATTGCTATTTTTTAATTATCGTACCTCTCTCCTCTTAATTTTACGTAATACTCTCCTTTCATTACGCGCTTGATTCATTTGTTTTCTTTATATTGATTTATATAAATTGATATAAACCAAATCGAAGCAGGCTTCTTACATGATTTTTTACTGCCAAGCAATATTGTGTATACATATCGACTTGAGGGATATTATTCAAACACTTCTTAAGACGGGGCTGGGGATGCGGTCAAACCCCTCGCATAAGATTGATATAATGTTACCACGTCTTTCCCAACTCAAACCACAACAGTTTGGTTGGAATGAACGTTACATATAGTGTAATCAAATATTGAAGGGCGGCTTTTAAACTAATAACGCATTCATTTCAATGATGGGATTCGCTTAAACCACAAGTGTATAGGAAAATGTAGGTTTCGGTCATACGTGGGAGAATTAGTAGGGATAAAAAAAATCACTTTTCATCCGAATTCTCCCCAAAATATGTACACTTTGAACAGCTCAAAAAAAATTCGGAATAATAAAGAAGATAATAGAACATGTATTTTTTTAATCATCACTTAATTCAATATTCAAAATTAAACAAAATAATATAGGTGTATACATTATAACAAGAAAACAAGCCCCAATGTGTTCAGTTAATACAGTCCGGCTGATGAAGATCTACTTAAAAATCAAAAGCTTGACAAGTGAAAGAGAAGAAGAAGCTACGACCATCCCATAGTCAATTTCTTTCATTCTCTCATTCTCTCTCTATATCATAATAATAAAATACTTCATTTAAAAATCCCCAGACATAAACAAATTCAATTTCGAAAAGAAATCAAGATATCCATCTTTGATTATGAAATTAATATTTTGAGATGCTCATCTTGTGCATTTCTCGTGGAGGAAAAGCAAGGAAATTAAATCAGTATTTAGATAAAGTAACCAATCCAAATATGTGGGAGTTTTTGTTATTCTCTGGAGAATCACAAACCCGATTTTCAATTTGGGATGCTGGAGGTACGTTCACACTGTATATCGTTAATAATTAAAGGGAAAGTTTAGTCTGACGATAAGTTTGTTTATTTTTCAAAAAAAACAAGAGAAGAAAAAAAATACGAATATTGGCGAACGTTTGATCCAATTCCTAATTTACCCACATCACATTACATTCTGGTCATTCGTGTGATTTTAATCCGATGGGTGCATGTAGGAAAGATATACCCAATTAAGGCAGTTTTAAATTCAATTCATTTATATTTTCATAAATGGCATTTTGGAAAATTCATATCATTTATATCATTTATTTCGAGACCAAACAGATCTATTCGACGTTTATATTTCCAATGACACTTTATTGGCTTCTGCCTCACTGTGTGACGGTAGAATGATGATAAACACCCATATCCCCCAACGCGCTAGCATTGCCACCCTTTCGCACACCCGTATGGACTGAGGATGATACTCGATTACTAACCCTACGAATCGAGGATAATAACAGTGGTATATAAGATCGGTTTCGACTTACACGAGGGCTTTATCGTCGGGTTGACTGAAAAGTTATCCAATGCAGTTTTCAGTTCTATGTATCTCTTCCGCTCTGTCATATTGCCGATCAAGAGGCGATTTAGAGCCTCATATCAAATGTGAACGCATTGTACAAAATATAGACCTGGTTTTGACCAGAAAGAATATAGACTGGCCTGCAATATTATTCTCGGAGGGGTGAGTATAATAATATATATATAGATGTAAACTTAATGCATCCACTCTTTAACATGACTACAGTTTTTTGTACCAAATACTCTCCGATACAACGCAGACAAAAAGCTACGCTATAAACTCCATCTTAAATACCTCGGCAGATATCAAGAAAAGGATATTGTCCCCAGGGGTCTGTTGTTGAAAAAATCTTTCGGATTTGAGAATAATGATCACATCAGTGTTATATGTACATGTATATGTCCATCTGTTCCTCCCTCTGTACTATTGATTTTGTTTCGTTCATTTTTGTATAGAACCCATGAAGAAGGCCTAAGGCCGAAAGCTCGGGGATTAAAATTGTGGTCTATCAGCAACGTCAAATCGTCTTGTAACTTTTTCGCCTATATACACATATATATATATATAAGATTAAAAAGAAACCCACGTGAGCACCCACCAACCTACCAATGGAATGTCCTGAATACTTTGAATTTGGGGCGGGCGGCTGACAATAACGGCTATTGAATTAAATTAAGGCTGATGGGCCATTTACTGAAGCTACGCATCTATTATTCATTATTCTCTAATTTTCATACATTTCACTGTATATATATATATATATATATATATATATATATATATATATGTATATTCATATATGTAACTCATTGCACAGAATAATCTAGCTCATAGAGACAAAACTTTAAGTTGAGTCTCCGACGAAGTCATGACATGAAGCAACCAATATCACGAGAGAAAGATACCGCCACCCTTAATAAAAGAATTTTCAACAAATGAATATCTTTTTAGCAAGTGTACACCTAGTTAACAATAGTGCATATAGTATTTCTATTTATTTGAAGGCAGGGTAAAAGAGCTTTATGGATCAAATGCCTCGCTCACGGTCATAGGTGCCGCGGCCGGGAATCGAACCCCGGAATTTTCATGTAGAACCAGGCGCCTTAGACCACTCGGCCACGCTTAAAATCGAGTTGAAAAGCATATTGAGTACCTCGAGTGCTTAAGTGTGACCTGCACTCGGACTTAAAAAAAAATATGAATGAATACATCGATTAGAACTCTACCATCTACTGCCCCATAATAACCCTAGATTACGTGCATTCGTTCAGTAATGCAATAGGAAAGTGATTTACACGGGTGGGGGGTTACGAGAAAATGTAAATAATTGAAAATCATTTAAATGCATTAGATCGAATGAATTCTTTTGCAATGTACTATGAAATAAGACTCCCTTTTAAAAAAAAAGAATTTTACCTCTCGGTGAAAGAGCTTTGCAATCGTGGGCAGGAGTGCACCAAGACCACGATTTTCCATACCCGCTAGGGTACGCCCATGGGCATGTCTTGGACTTCAGGTTGAAAAAAAAATAACATGGTGGACAACTACACGTCGGATCATGGAAGAAGTTTAAGAGAAAAAGGAGTAGGCAGTGTTAAAGAGAGAGAGAGAGAGAGAGGGCGTGGTGGATTTATAATTATATCAAATCATGAAAAATAATTCAGTTTTCAACAAAATAAAATGCAAAGCACAAACCAGGGTAAGTTCGGAAAAAGTAACGTCCATATTGCCGCTTCTGCTGGCGATACTGACACTACTACTGCTGCTATATTATTAATATTACTACTACTACTATACTATTATACTACTCATACGAACTCTAGATACTACTTCTTTTACTACTACTAGTACTACTACTACTACTACTATACTACTACTACTACTACTACTACTACTACTACTACTACTACTACTACTACTACTACTACTACTACTACTACTACTACTACTTCTACTACTACTGCTGCTACTACTACTACTACTATACACTACTACCGTTACTACTACGACTACCACTACCTCTAGTGTAGTTTCATTTATTTCACTTCTCTTAAAATCCCATACCAAAGATAAATGCTTACAAAGATAACCTCAAAAGTTCATCGAGATGTTCAATTTATTCTGAAAGGCAATCTAATTTCAATCAAATAGTCTCAGGCTAATGCCATGGATAGTTCGATTTCTAGAGAGTAATGAAGACAGAAGTCGGGGAAAAGTGAAATAAAGCAAATGAACCAGACCTGGAGGGAGTATGAATATATATATATATGCATATAAATATGATGTATATAGTGTGTGTGTGTAAAGCTTTACATGTACAACAGCTTTTTGGCAACTCTTTTTAGGTGGCCTGTCTATGACAGATCACCTATTGATTTCGTCAGAATTTACTTTCTTTATTTCTTTCTTTATTTATTCTTATCAACTATGTTTGTCGCCAACTTTTCTCCAAATTGGCTAAATCAATTTGGCTGATTTTTCTGTCATATATAGAATCTATCATAGAGACGGCATACTAAGCTTTTCAAGGTCATCAGGTCATGATGACGTCATCTACGCGCCATTTTGTAACATTCTTCATTTGATCATATCTTCATTATCAATTATCGAAAATTAACAATATTTACATGACATTAACTTCATGTCAAAGGTCAACTGTCAATGTCATCAAAGGTCATGTAAAGGTCATGACGCGCTTGTCATTTTAAGCATTTCAAAAATTTGCGCGCGCAGACGCATGCGCGCGCGTTTCCACGCGTAATGCCTTAACGCAGTGCAAAAACACCGTTTTTTTACATCATTGAATTGATAATGAAATTCTGAGCAATTTGATACCTTGATCAACCTTCTACGACCGTTAATAACGAAATTAACACCCGTTAAAGTTTGCAGCACGTGTGCGCGCGAGCTCTCACTATAGGCCATATATGTGCAAAAACATGCCTATTGAAAATTCACTGTAGCTCTTTAAATAGTCCGTTGACCCCGAATTTTTTTTCATATATCGATAGAGTATGAGTTGTAGATTTTATTTCATGTCACCAGTGTCCCTCAATTTGATCATGACGTCATCAAAATGGCGTCGGAAATCAAAATATCCGTTTTCCTTGTTATGACGTCATAATAATTGTGCAAATTAGGCTCCGTGAATGTAACTCCGTGAATATTGGTCAATTTTCGCCCAATTTTCGATATGTTGTAGCTTAGGCCTCACTCTTCCTGTAAATTGCCTTTATTCTTTATTTTAATGAATGGATCATCATTAAAAATTGCAAATAATAAAGGCATGTCATTTTTTCTCATTTTGCGTGTAATCTCTATGGGACATGACTTTTTCTCAAAACTAGATTCGACATTCCTCTATTTCTTGAGCCATATCTCCATTTTTTCATGTTAGTTTTCCCTGAGCTTTTAATATGTTGTAGCTGAGATTCTAAGCTTTTGCAATGTGCCCTTTTTTTATCACATGCCGGGATCATGCCCGTTTTTCACTTGCAATATTGGAATTGTAATTCTCAAAATTGCTTACGTCTAATCTCTATGGGGAATATCATGGCTCAATGGATAACGCATTTGTCTTGCTTTCTCGAGGAGGGGGGGGGCGCAGGTTTGAATTCTGGGGTGAACAAGATGATTTTTTTTTTCTTTTTGCCACCTCTTACATGATCCTTTATAATAATTAAAAGGTATGAAAGTTAAAATTTAGCAAGATAAAACAGATTAGAATGACTTTTTTTCATATCACATGTATTGTCATACATCAAAGAGACCCTTTTCACAGTGCTTTATCATCTCCCGTCTTTCACAAGTATTCCATCCACAATGAGCATTCCGTTGTCATTATGAAGATCATATTGATATGCATGAACATGGTAATAGTGATCATGATGACAAAAATACAGACAGACCACCTAATTCGTCCGCATGACGAATTAAAATCTAGTTTTTATTTAAATATTGTAAAGAAATGGATGAAGAGAACAATGGTAGGCGTAGCTTAAATCAAGGTTCCCCAGAGCTATCTACCCTTTGGAAAAATTTGTGATGCCGAAAAAATGTCTCTGCCGGGAATCGAACCTGGGCCCCCAGCTTTGAACGCCGGTGCCTTAACCACTAGACCACAGAGACGGGTTAGTGGCTAGGGTTAGCCCGATCCGATTGACCGTCAGATAGACAGATTTTCGACACTATACCAATTATATTTTCCTTTGTATATATATTTATATATAAATGTATTTATAGTGGTAGATAGTGACACACTCTAACAAAAGTTTACCCTTTTTCGAGTAAAATGGGAATATCCATGTTTGCTGGGTAAAATGATGCCAAATACGTTGCAAATCTTACGCAATTTTACGTTGAAATTTTCCACAAACATTCATGTGCCATTTCTTCCCAATACATGTACTTGGTAAATTAAGACTCAATCTTGTTTAGAGTGTTGAAGATAGAAGAGAAAGAAATATGGATGTTGAAAAAAGAAAACTCATTCAGATTTAAAAAATATGTGCAAAACATATACACTTTATAAAGGTACATTAAGATAGGGCGAGTGAGATACATAGAGATGCGCGGTATGTTTTTTTTTTCTTCAGTCTCAGTGAGATGGCCAAGCTTAAATTCAACAGTTGAACTGTGAAAAAAAAACACACACGCGTGAACCCTTTGCATTTGGAAGCACAATATAAAAATATTGATTTTGCCCGAGTTGCTTTCTAAAATACTTGAAATCAATGGACGCCAATGGCAACACTCGTGATACACTAAACATGCTAAAGGGAAATATTCAGCAATTATTTTCACGCCACGTTAGAACCTGAGTTCGAAAATGTTGATGGAAAATTATGTTTAAGCTCAACAGAGCACATCATCTGCTGTATAATGTAAAGTAAAGAAATATGTTTTATAACCTCCCGATCAATGGGGTAAAAGTTTTGAATTCAGTTGAACCTTGTACGATATGGACGTAAATGTAATGGTGAGAAAATATTTGTACAATATTGATTCAATGGGGAAAGGGCAAATGCAAGGCTTTTAATCATTTTTTTCTTATCTATCCATGCATGAAGTTAATATATCAAATGTTTAGTTAATATCTTGTTTTACTATAGCCTGAGGAGACGAATAGTTGACGAAAAGTTTAATAAACCATACAGTATTCTCCGACAAATAATTTCTATCATGTCTTTGTTACTAGATTCCCCATATTCATTTCGCTTCAGAACGAAATTAATATGATATTCACACTAGTATGATACCATCAACAATTAAAAAAGTCATACCAATACAAATGATGAAACAATGATAAGAATAATAAATAACAACATTAATAATACCTAGAATAGTAATACCACACCTGGTAACCATGGCAACGATAATGATAATGTTATCAATGATAGCTCTAATGATAACAATACAAATGATGGTAAATAAAGGTGATGATAGATACGATACAAAGTGATCCCCACTTTCATGTATAGCACTAAATAGATGTTATAACAAAGCATAAAATAATGACCCTTGTGCATTGTAATGGCCCGTTAAAAGAACCATCATTTACAGGCTCTCCAATTTGATTTTGTTTCCGTCTAAAAACCCAAATCATTTCGAGGGTTTTTAGGGCTTGATGAATACGGAGAAACTATAAACATGTTATCTTAATAATAATAAATAATAATATTCCGCATTGATATAGCGCTTAATATATCAGAACGAAGTCTCTATAAGCGCTTTACATACATATTATTACCCCGATTATCGGATCCTTTCATGCCTGCATACAATGTATGCACCTTCTCCACTCCCTGGGGAGCATTCCAACAAGAGTTCCGAGACTCAGTTGCTAGGCATACTACACATAGGCTTTCACATCCTACCGGGTACCCATTTACGAGTAACACCTGGGTGGAGAGTGGCAAAGTGTGGATTAACGCCTTGCCAAAGGACGCTCGGCCATGGTGGGATTCGAACACACGACCCTTTGATTACAAGGCGAGAGTCAGAACCGCTACACCACGACGCTTCCACACATCTTAGATGTGAACTCCTATCTAATAACTCAATCACTGGGAAGTTAAAGAATCAAGAGACGTGTCTGATTGTTGCACCTCAATTCTAAACGGAACCCTATAATACTGTTCTTCAATCCATCAAACTTTACATGTGATTCATATCATACACAGATCGTTATCTTTGTAAAAAAATCCACTCACCCTTAAGCGATAGTATTAAATACCTTATTGATATTCATTGTTGGATGGGCTCCCTTTCGACGTTTAAAGCATTGTTTCTATTTTTTCGTTTTTGGGAGTTTTGATCTTGGAAAAAAGTTCAAGTAAATATCTTGTCATGTTACCATGGTATGAAAGCAATCGATGATTAACGACATATAAATTACAGATCACATGGTGCACCACTCAGGCAAAGACCTATCTAAGGTTGTGACCGAGCGAGCAAAAGGTCGACCTTTTACATTCCCACAGTCCTATTTTGTGACAGATTTTGACATAATACTCAGAAAATAATATCATATTACCATTCTCTCTATCCCCTCTTGGTCTTGATTAGTTTTTTTTCTTTGCGTCCCAAGCCTCCCCCAGCATGTGCTACCCGCTGACAAGCATGACATTGAAATAATCAAGAGTTGACCAGGTAGGTGTTTCATAAAGATGTTACGAACGACTTTCATGATTTTACGCAATTTTGGGACATGTTATGTGCCGAGTCAGTTACATAGGATAAGAAAGGGCCATCAGAAGCCTGTTGCATAAAACTTTTTACCTGAGAAAACTCTGGTAAAAACTGAAAACTAAGGTTAGTCTGATTTCCGCCATTGACTTTAGCACAGGGCAAAAACTCCTGTTAAAACAACCTGAGTTTTCTCAGGTAAAAAGTTTCATGCAACGGGCCCCAGATGTCCGTAAAGTCGTTCGTAACTTACGAACAGCCTAATGAAACACAAACTGGCCATTGACCAACTGCATCGCCGTTAATCATCGCTTGCTTTTATTTGATGATTGGGAGGCTTTATCATGTTATATTTTGCATTATATTCTAATTGTTTTGTTGATTAACTTGAAGTGAAATAAATAATTTCAATCAATCAATCAATCCATCAATCAGTCAATCAGTCAGTCAACCAACCAACCAACCAACCAACCGACCAACCAATCAATCAACACGTTTATCACAAAAACTCTGTTAAACGTAAAATCACAAGAAAGCGCATATGTAATTGAGCGAAGAAAAAAAAACATTTAGCATAAAAAAAGAACATGGCTTCTCCTTTAAAAAGAATCAAGGTCAATGCAGGACACATTATAGGCATGTACAAAGGTTTATGAGCAAGAACAAAACCCAGCAATCATCAAGCGCACTTTTACTTGCCCATTTTCTGTTCTTTAATGACAACTAACCAAATTGACGTTATTCATAAATTCACTCATATACTGATTCAGAATTATTAAAAAAATTGTTTATTAACAATCTTTGAGACAGATATTATTTTGGTGTACTTTCCATACTTCAGCGATTCTGAGAGTACAGCAACGCCCGATAAACGAAAACCCGATAAAATCCGACAAAACCACTCCAGATAAACAGAGAAACATACAAACCTTCGTAATGTAAATGCAACAAAGGACATGCGTCATGAAGATTCATTTAGGCTCACTACGTCGACCGTTTATCATGTTTATCAAGTTAATTTAGTCATTCTACCATTATTCCTATGGGGTCATTTTATTTGAGGGTAATCCTTCAAAGAAAAAAAGCACTCTGAAATTCTTTTAAATTGAATATGCATTCTACTGAATATGAATCAGGGGCAGAGGAATCAAGGGGAAAAATTATACAAAGTGGTGGGCTAAAACGTTCCAAGAAAAAGGATAGCAGTAACTACATGATGGACTTAGCAGATACAAGATCACTGTGAGAGAAGTTGGAATTTGAGAAAAGGACGAGAAAAAGAAACGAACAAGATGGGACAAGAAGCTTTATTTTTCATTACGCAGATTAAATAGTCATATCGGAATAAAATGTGTCGCATGAGATTTTTTAGGGAATGAGTGAATTGATGCACTCGGTACCCCCTGTCCCAAAACACATATATCTTTCTATCTCCCTCCCTTTCTCTCTTTGTCTATTCTACATGTTCTAGTAGACTGCTAGCACTTGAAATCATTTCAAATATCATTTATCAGACCCATCCCATATTTTATTGTTTACAAGCCCCCCCCCCCATCCCCTTACTTTTTGTCTACACTAGTAGACATCTAGTAAAGTTGCCACTTGAAATCATTCTAAATAACATTTATCAAACCCATCCAATATTATCCTGTTTACAACAAGGATTACGCAAACTCATCTCAATTCACAACAAAAATTATGACGTTGGTTGTTGCGCATATAGATGAACTAACGTGGCAATTTACTCCTGTGTTAATTTAAAGTGTTAGTTCAGCACCTATGTGCTTTATTACAACACCTTGGGTTTTTACACTCTTTGGTGTTATGTTCAATCTCTAGGGTGTAATTTTAACACCTCAGTGTGTGGCCCTGTAGTGACAGCAATCGGTGTTAGTTTTAACATCCAATTTTTACAGGCATTGATATGCTCCAATAACATGAAAGCTCATATTCCTCCCAGAACATGTGGAATTACCATGGTGTTAACATTTTGTGGTTCAGTCAAATGGGTCCTATAGTGCATTGGGTCTTATAGTCGAATCTGTGAAATTTGAAATATCATAATTACGAACAATAACAAACAAAGAAATATATAGCGAGTGAGTAACATCATCGACTCTCTCATTTGCATATCAATGAGTTCTGTATTATATTAACTGTTTTGAGAAAAATAAGCGAAACTTTAAAATGTTATAATTTTTTTATTTTACATCAGACTTTGACATTTTTCGCATTATTAGATTTTTCTCTATTGATTCAAATCAACAATGTATCGGGTGGACTTGATCTTTAATGAGTGTAAAGTCTCGTGAATTAGGGGGACACTTCTTGAATTACTATTTCTATAGTAACCTTGAGGTATTCCTAAAGAAAAAAAATAAACACATTTTGCGAAATACTACTATCAAATAATCATTTTCTCAAATAATCATTTGTCAAGATTCTCTAATACCTTCACATCTATGAAATTTGTTTATATATAAAACCACCTTGGCACACCACTGAGAGCAATGGGAATAGTTTACAGACCCAGAAATTAGTCGAAATTGATTAAAAGGTTCAGACTCTTTAAAGAAGATTATCGGTCATTGCAATGTGATGATCATTTGTCTATCAACAACTATTTTCTATGCGTCATGTTCGTAGTTTTCGCAGCGATAGAATCTGCGACGCGCTTTGAAGGGAATTACGTCCGTGAGGATCTAGAACGCAGGCCTGTTCCGTGGAAGCGGAAACAAATTGACCTGTCCCGGATAGGCATTTCTTGTATTTCAATTCAATAATTTTTCCTCTGATCTGCTATTAACGAATTAACAATAACAGCCATCCACGGGATTATGTAATGTAATTATAGTCGCTAAATCGCAGTACAAAATAAATGCGTAACCTTATTTTAAAATTTATTCAAGTTCTGTGAGATGATTCTCGTTTTTTTATGGGGGCAGCATGCTATAGGGCAATAATTATTTTATTACTATTTACTAGGAGGATCCTAACCATCCTATGTATCATATTAATGTTTCAAACATATAAAAAAAACAAGAACAAAAAAGACGATTCAAGAGCACTTCACAGTCTTTATGTACATAATAACTAAGTCAACGACAACGAACAAAAATTACACCACAAATTGAATCAGCTATCCTGGAAATCTATTTTTTTTGGTTATTCGACAACATAACAAATAAGTAATAATTTTTGCATTGCACTTACCCATGATTCCTTTGATGATCCAGGGATACGGACGAATGACCAGGAAACTGTCCACAAAGCTATATCTTTTGTAGATTGTAGATATATCTTTCCTTGGATAAGTTGCAGTATCCCCTGGTTGCTTGTTACATCATAAGACTGAGTTTAGATGTTTCTCTGAGAAGGGTATCACTGTGGAATGAGCCCGCCCGCTGGATACCGACAAGGATTACGAGACCCATGAGATAGATGGTTAAATATATTTTTGTCTCCGGCGTGCGTATGCGAGAGTCATGGTAACGGACGCAATTTTTAATGGCGCCTGATGGGTAGGTCTTTGCATCTTTCTGTTGAACCGACAGAGGAAGGTTCTTCCTAACGACGTTTATCATCCAGTAGGTCTCAATATAATATATGGACGAGATTGAGCAGATTGATATTAGGTTGAGAAATATATAGAGGAAGTATAGAAGGCGAAGGACGAGAAAGAGAAGAAGTAGAAGAATAAAAAAAGACACTGGAGTAAAGCCAAGCGGCAAACCTATTGTCTCACCCCCCCCCCTACTTGAAAAGTATGAAGTCACGGATTTGTGCCAATGAAAAAAAAAGAAGAAGAAGAAGGAGGAGGAGAAGGAGCAAAAGAAGAAGAAGAAAAGAAGAAGAAGAAAAAAGAAGGAGGAGAAGAAGAAGGATTTGGAGGAAGAGTGGGATTTAAAGAAGAGAAAGAGAAAGTAAGAAAGAGGAGAGAGAGAGAGAGACACACACACACCCTCCCACACACACACACATGAATATGTGTACATATGTCACCTGCATGGTTATCACTCCCTTTTATAATTTATGCCATGATGCATTTACTATTTATAAGTAGACATATAAGCTGTTTCTCTTTTTGAAGAAATACTATTTTGTTTTTGTTTATTTGCTTTTATTCCATGAATTATATGTATATTTGCTTTGTATCATTTTTGTGCTTCTTGTTTTGAACAAATGCCAGTGACGTTCTAATAAATTCAATTAAATTGAACTGACACCCACACACAAAGAAAGTACGTATGTGACAGAGAGAGAGAGAGAGAGAGAGGGGGGATAAATAGAGAGAAAATATGGATTGGGGGATTATGTGGACAGTGAGGCGAGAGGCAGCGTACAATTTTAGACAATAATTCGAATCAGCTGAATAATCAATCATGATAACGGCTAAATCATCATCTTTTTTAAAAGAAAGCAAGATACATTTTTAAAAATCTGATCTTAGTTCAATTCATACTGGCATGTCCAAACTATCAATTTTATGGCCCGTCTTGTTTTCAATTTATCGAATTTTCCAATCACATACGTTCCTTTTCTTTTTTTTGTTAGATCGTATTTTTATGTTTTGTTTTAAAATGTACATTTAACTAAGATGTACATGTCTTTTGATTTGTGATTTTTTTAATCAAATGATTTGAATTAATTTGAAAATAAAGCTCACCTTGAAAATCGCAAGATTCTAAAATTTCTTCGCAAATCATACAAGCATTATTGTGCCTCTGAATTTAATAGTTTTCCATGTTTATTCATTTCGTATCTATATAACCATTTCCTCTCTTATTCGAAACATCCATAAGAAATAATCATCTTTCAAAATTGTTTTAAGGGTCAAGTCCACACCAATAAAATGTTGATTTGAATGAATAACCAGCTTAATGCTGAAATTTCATCAAAATCGGATGTAAAATTAGAAAGTTATGATTTTCTAAAAATTCATTTATTTTTTACAAAACATGATATGCACAACTTAGTGACATGCAAATTGGACAGTCGAAGATGTCCCTCACTCACTATTTCTTTTTTTTTATTGTTTGAATTATACAATAGTTCATTTTTTTTACAGATTGGGCAATAAGGTCCAACTTGACTGATCCATATAGTACTAAAAAATGCTATAATTCCACATGTTCAGGGTGGAATTAATCGTTGTTTCACTTGACAATGAGGAGAAAATGAGAATATTCAATTTTCATTACATAAAATACAAAAGAAATAGTCAGTTGATGACGTCATCATTTTAAAAATTTGCATACCACCCAGAATGTGCACATAACTGTTTTTTTAACTAAGCGAAAATTTAAAATTTTTCCTTATTTTATATCCCATTTTGATGAAATTTTCAATGTTATGCTTATTTGATTTTCTCTTTTTATTGAAATCAACTATTTGTTGTGGTGGACTTGTCCTTTAAATCTAAATAAAAAATAAACAAATGATTGGAAAAAGTCGATCTATTTCCGTTTTCCGTATTCACTGCTAATTTGTCAAGTGCTGATTTTTATTATTATTATTTAAGTATTTTCCTTCGTTCGTGTATTGTCTAGCTATGTTCTTTTAGGAAATCAGTTGTTCAACCGTACGTCATTCACCGAGTTCATTGACTGATAAACTGACATCCCTTCTCTTTCTCTCTCTCTTCACTATCATGCGTTTTTACTCCAGCCTTTCTATGTGTGAATTCAAAGTCCAAATACATTATCCCCACTCATCTTCAAAAGCCCCCCTTTCCCCCGTCTAGTACATCCCTAAGCGATCCCAAGACGCTAGCTCACCGAGAAGAGTCCGGATCTTCTCTTTTCTCGGCCCTCTTACCACGAAAACTTTCCCGTCAATCATCATCACTGCAGTCAATGGAAATCACACTCATGACAAGTAGCACTTGGGTACATTTTTTTAACAAGGGGGGGGGGGGTTGGGGAGATATGGGCTCTGCTCTCCAAAAGTTCTAAGACCAACAAAAACAAAGGGGGGAAACATTGGTGAGATTATATATAGTGTTATGTCTTAAATATGATGCTAAAATGTATCTCAAAATTGCAATTTTTTTTTTAGAGGTGAGACTGGCTCTGGAATTTTCAGATTGTTTTTCCCCACGTATGCAATATTATGCCAAAGTCAATTTTTCTATTGAAAATATGAATCGTGTAAATGATGAAGGTTGTTTCCCCCCCCCCCTCCTTCCCTCCCTCTCTCTTTATCTTTCTCTCTCTTTCTCTCTTGACCCATGCAACCTTGACCGACATCTTTCGCTTAAATCAATACGAAATACGATTTCACGATGTGCGAGGAAGATTTAGTGCTTACTTAAATTCACCGTTCGATTTCAGATATTTAAGTCGTTTTCATTATAGGTGAAATGCGAAATTGGTCGTTTTAGAGCTGCAGAATGTACAGAAAGAAAGACAGAGAAATACTTTGACATTTAACGGTAAACTTTGAAAAGAACGTCCATGAATCTTATTTTAAACAATTGAAAATGAATTGATCTGAGGGCTTTATATCGAATATCAAATATTTCCCGTCCCCCACACACCACCACTAACAAGTAACAACGAAAGGGAATGCAGTCGCATGCAGCAATTCCCTTCTGAAAAGAACACATTGTCGGATAATGTGCGCAACACTGTTTTCTCAGTGTGGAGCACAACGTGAAATCACCTTAAACATGTTAAAGGTCAAGTCCACCCTAGAAAATTTTGATTTTAATATACAGAGAAAAATCACACAAGCAAATCCCTGAAAATTTCATCAAAATCGGATGTAAAATAAAAAAGTTATGGCATTTTGAAATTTTGCTTATTTATTCACAAAACAGTGATATTCACAATTTAAATGAGGCTATTTCACTCACTTTTTCTTTTGTTTTCTATTGTTTGAATAACATAACTTCATTTTGTTTATATAGATTCGACAATAAGGACCAACTTGACTGAATCATATAGTATTAAACAATGCTCATTCCATATGTTCAGGGAGGAATTAATCGTTGTTTCACTTGACAATAAGGATAAAAATAGAATATTTCCTATTTCATATAATAAAATACAAAATAAATAGTGAGCGGATGACATCATCAGTCTCCTCATTTGCATACCCAACATGATGTGCATATAACTGTTTTGTGAAACTAAGCAAAACTTTGAAATGTCGAAACTTTCTTATTTTACATCCGATTTTGATGACATTGTCAGTGTTATGCTTGTTGACTTTTTCTCTTTTGATTAAAAATCAACTTTTTGTTGACATGAACTTGTCCTTTAGCATATTATCAGTGTGAATCACACATTCACATAGTCGACTAAGTTTTGAACACGCTGTGAACAGTCACAATGTCGATGTGTCCAGGGTGAAAATCATCCACTGTTAATTCTGAGACTTTTTATCAGCTTGAATAATATTCTCACATAATCC
The DNA here is from genome assembly GCF_018143015.1 of Lytechinus variegatus. NCBI lineage: Eukaryota > Metazoa > Echinodermata > Echinoidea > Temnopleuroida > Toxopneustidae > Lytechinus > Lytechinus variegatus. Next base: position 4,984,072 of record NC_054747.1, on the reverse strand, counting down.
ACTATATGAACAAACTGTGGTCACACTGTGAGACACTATGTTCACACTGTGAGACATTGTGTTCACACTGAGACACTGTGAGACACTGTGTTCACACTGTGATCACACTGTGAGACACTATGTTCACACTGTGAGACACTGTGTTCACACTGTGACACTGTGTTCACACTGTAAGACACTGTGTTCACACTGTGAGACACTGTGTTCTACTACCAGTGATATAGAAACACACATAATGGCTCAATCCCTCCCCATCCCCGCAAGCAACCCCCCTCAAACCAAAAACAAAAACAAAACAGATCATGGAGTAAGATGTAAAATAATTAATCATTGATCTAGTCGCCCTCATCTGTTAGAGGAAATAATTAAGAGGATGTTAATACTTAAATGTATTTTAATGACCTCATCTCAAATGACGTATATCTATACATGTATGGCATTAGCGAACAGAGATACCATCTATTATGGCAACACGGCCCTATTTGTAACAGTTTTTTGTCCAAAGCAAACCTGCCCTACACTTAGACATTGGGGAATCTTAATGCCGCATCACAGGTGGTGCTTGAGACAAAGCACTTGAAACGTTATGGATTCCCTGACAAGATCTGTCATTCTTAATTAAAAGACATAATTGGTAGATGGGATCATAATGTGGTATCCCATCAACTTATGTCAAGATGGGTTTTAACGGCATCTGTACATTGACTTCGTACAGTGTGGTCCTTGTAGCAGAAGGACGATACTGTTTTTGAGTGATGTCTATCACCATGACCACGCATCTGCCTCTCTGCATTTCTATTGATTCGTGGTTTGATCGGGGGTAGCGTAACTGGTATGAAAGTGACAAAAAGTGAGCTCGCAATCCACCGAAGCTTCTCCTCTATGGCACGGTTTAGACTCTGAAAATCTCCATTCTGTTTCTGATTTCTTCAGCGATAATACCCATATCTGCTTTTAGACTCTGGGTGTTATACAGTTCTTTACCTGACCAACCACAGGTTTGTGTGTGGTGAACCACCTTTGCTTAGGCTATCGCCTACTTGGACCGAACGTTACCTACACAAAGCGATGGGAAACACCTACTTGAATTACTTGCAAGATAATTCTTAGATGTTACATATCCAGCTACTCCATTCGCTTAATATTCGGTGAAAATGTCTACAAAATATTGCAATTCATATTCTAAGGCATATATCTTCTGAAAATGATTTATCGTGTGACTGATCAATAAGACCTCAAGTTTTTCAAATAAAATATATTACTGCTCATCGTGCATTTGGAAGGCTTAATCTGTTTGATATCCGCCATCAGACCACAAAAAGGGATTGCCAACCTATGTAACTATCGATCCATGAAGGATTCTTAAACTTTGTAGCATAAAATCAGGACTACACGTTTCCCGGCGTGAATTACTTAATCGCCTAGCCAGATTTTGTGATCAAGCGTGGCATTTTGGAGAGGAGTTTGTGGATTTCAATCTTATCAATTTAATCCTCGAAATACATACGGAATATCAAGCGTCGGTAGGTTTTATTCATTTTCACTTCGGCTACACTACATCTAGTAATTCCTCCGATGTATTTCCAGACGGAGAATTTTTGCTGCCGCAGGCAACATTACACCGTGATGATACTTGTTATATGTAAGTACAATACAGGGTGATTATTAGCGCGGTTAACATTCAAGATTTATTTACATTTTTCGTCTAAGGTTATACACGTCTAGTAATGTCTCCATGGCAGTTTGTATCCTTAAACCTATAATAAACAATAAGTTAAACCACAAGTGTTATTTACAATGAATTGACGATTCTAAACAATTAATCAAGCAATCTTTCAATATCAATAAAAAATGTAATTCTGTACATGCCTAATATGGAATGTAAGATCATTACGAGCGATTTCTTCAAGTAGCTGTGATGTGCATTCTAGCAATGTCTCCTGCTATATCATGAGAAATAGTTCCCGATCAAAGTAATACACGGGTGTTTCTTTTTTAGATGGAAAATTGATGAATCTATGATATACAATTTTGGGAATCTCCTTATCAGATTTGTGAACTGAGTATTGTCTTAGACTTGCTTTGTTTTGTTTACCCAAGTAAAACATATAGGCCCTATAGCACAACCAGTCTCATTTATTTTTCACCCCACCTCTCCCTTCGTATATAAAAAAAAACATACACATGAGATATCCGTCTCCATTCCTCATGCAAATGTTTACATTTAAGATTAATAATATTTCTTTTTTTTACAAATATTTGCCATTCTTGGAGGTTGATATTACAAACTCGACAATAACCCCCGTAATTATGTGTCCAACCAACATTGAGCATTTCTTTTGGGCATTTTTATTTATCAAGTGTGATAAAAAAATCCCATTCTAAAGTAATCGCTGATTATTTTTAAACATTACTGGACATTATGCGTCCAACATTGGGAATAATGCTGCCCCAAATTGGAAGGACACATAATTACCCTTGTGGTGGTAAAGATTTTACCCAATACTTTTTTACAATGTTGATGCTCCTTTGCTCTAGTAAGGTTTAAACAAATGTGATATTTTTGTGACATTGTTGTAATGATGCGTATTGTTATTAAGAGAGTATCATTTACAAAGAAGTGTACGATATTCATACATAAGCACCCCCAAATCACATAAAAACATTACATTACGAAAAGAGCGAAAGTGTGTGCATTAAGAGGAAGAAGGTTAATCTTTGGTTTTCTCCTCCTGGCCGATCGACCCTACCGGAAAGAACACAACGTCCCACAGTGTGTCCCACAGTGTGAAATCATCTTCACACTGTTAAATTGGAGCGTTTTAACATTGTGAATCACATCTTCACATTGTGAACGAGTAAATTCGCCCTGTGAAATCAAACATCGCTATGTGAACACTCTGTGGTAAACCACACAGTGGAGGTGTCCACAATGTGAAATCATCTTCACACTGTTAAATTGGAGCGTTTTAACATTGTGAATCACATCTTCACATTGTGAACGAGTAAATTCGCACTGTGAAATCAAACATCACTGTGTGAACACTCTGTGGTAAACCACACAGTGGAGGTGTCCACAATGTGAAGTCATCTTCACACTGTTAAATTGGAGCGTTTTAACATTGTGAATCACATCTTCACATTGTGAACGAGTGAATTCGCACTGTGAAATCAAACATCACTATGTGAACACTCTGTGGTAAACCACACAGTGGAGGTGTCCACAATGTGAAATCATCTTCACACTGTTAAATTGGAGCGTTTTAACATTGTGAATCACATCTTCACATTGTGAACGAGTAAATTCGCACTGTGAAATCAAACATCACTAAGTGAACACTCTGTGGTAAACCACACAGTGGAGGTGTCCACAATGTGAAATCATCTTCACACTGTTAAATTGGAGCGTTTTGACATTGTGAATCACATCTTCACAGAGTCGACTATGTGAACACACTGTGGGACACTGTGTTCTTTCGATCGAGGCTGAGGAAGCAATGCACAATTTATTTATATTCGAAAATCAACTTATTTAGTAGTAACTTCAAGCAGTAAAAACACCTCTGCAAATGTTTGAATTTCTGTTTCATGCAACAATTAATAGTTTTTAATGTGGTTTGTTGATCGAGATTGATTTATTTGAGTCATATGATTTTACACACAAAAAAACTAAAACTTGATTAAGTAATAAAGAAATTCATTTATTTATTGTTTATTCATTTATTTCTTTGTTGGGGAGGGGTGATTGGAAATGCTGTACATAGGTTTTCAAATGATATTTATATTTCAACATTTCAAACATGTATCAATTATTCCTAAACTTGCTTTGATTCCGTCATATTTTTAAGGTGGGGGTAGCCTAATTCTACTCCCCTTCCCAGTTCTGTGAACGCATATCAAAAGTGAATTAATAAAGAAATAAATTTAAAAATATATTTTTTCTTTAAAGGTAAACTCTCAAAAATGAAGTGCTTATTTAGCTCTTAAAGAGCGTGTATAGTGACTGCACTTCGGAGTGCTAATTTGTCTAGTTCAAATTTGAACTAGACAAATCAGCACTCCGAAGTGCAGTCACTATACACGCTCTTTAAGAGCTAAATTAGCACTTCATTTTTTAGAGTGTAAATGCCAGTTTTGGTAACAATATCAAAATGATTTCATACAGAATCCAGTGAAATGACAACCGAATGTCTGTTTGTATGAATAAAACATATGTGCCAAAGGATTCAGGTCAAGCGTCGGGCCCTACATTCAGAGCAATAATTATACACTGTCCCACGTGCGCTTATCTGTGTTGGTGATCTAATTCAGTGTGAACATTTTTCAGCGTAGATTTCAAGATTTCACAAAGTTCAGTTTATGTAACTGTACCAGATCTAGATCGTCGATGATATACTGACAACTAAGCCTTGTTTTACAGACTTTCTCATGAAATCAGTGTATACTGCAACTACTGGAATTTCTCTTTAAGTGAATTTAATTTCCTTATTATTTTCAACATATAATTGAAATATGACGACATGTGCTATAAATTCGCAATAAAATGAGATCCTAGAAATTATTTTATTTGTGATTTACCTTATATTATCAGAGCACAGCAGATGCCACTTCTGCAAAAAGTCTTTTTCCCGCTATACTATACTAGTAGTATTCGCAGTGAAACGCCATTTCCGAGTTGTACCCTTTAAGGGGGTATCTCACTGGGCTTGAAACTAGTTCGCGACTAGTTCGCGACTACAAATTTTGCTAGTTGCAGAGACGTCTCATGAAAATTACAGAGTCTCCGAGGAGTCGCAAGAAGATTAAACATGTTTAATATTTTTGGAGACTGTTTCTAGTCTCCGCGACGTCAGTTGCTGCGACGTCTCGGAGACTAATGATATCCGCGACTGCTGAGACGTCGCCGCGATGTCTCCGCGATGTCTCAGAGACGTCTCAGAGACATCGCGAAGACCTGCTGGAGACCAAAAAAAATTATAATACATTGCGGAGACGTCTCCGCGAAACTTCTTCACACTGTTTGACCCACTTCAGAAACCACGTGACTGAACACGTGCTGATATCCCTCCTCCTGCTCCAAGTCAGGTGTATGATCTTTTAAACGTTCCATCGAGACGTCTCCTTGGTGAGAGCGCAAGCCATTTTTGTCTCCGAGACGTCTCCGCGACTGCAGCGACTGATAAGTTGGAGACTGTCGCGGCGACGTCTCCGTTGGTGAGATAGGGCCTTTAGCTCACCAACGGAGACGTCGCCGCGACAGTCTCCAACTTATCAGTCGCTGCAGTCGCGGAGACGTCTCGGAGACAAAAATGGCTTGCGCTCTCACCAAGGAGACGTCTCTGCGTTGTCTCAGAGACGTCTCCAGAGCAGGTGACAAGCACTAGCCCGACAGTCGCGGCGATGTTGCGGGAAAGTCTCCAAGTAGTCGCTGCGACGTCCTTGAGACATTTCTTAATTGCAAGCGAGTCTCCGAGACGTTTCAGGCAGTCTCGGCGACGTCTCCGAGATGTTTCCGGGCAGTCGCGGTGACTTGGCTGGTAGTTTGCCAGGGTCTCCGAAAGGTTGCTGAGACGTCGCTGAGACGTATCCGAGACTTCCTCCTGCCTATATACCCTTAGGTCTACAGTTATATATATCATTCGTATTTCTGACACCAGAGAGTCAAGAACTCTCACCATGGACATCTGCAATGATGTTGATAAGTCACGTGTTTTCTGAAGTGGGTCAAACAGTGTGAAGAAGTGTCGCGGAGACGTCTCCGCAATGTATTATAATTTTTTTGGTCTCCAGCCGGTCTTCGCGATGTCTCTGAGACATCGCGGCGACGTCTCAGCAGTCGCGGATATCATTAGTCTCCGAGACGTCGCAGCAACTGATGGAGATTTCTCGGAGACGTCGCGGAGACTTCGCGGAGACTAGAAACAATTTCAAAAAATATTAAAACATGTTTTAATCTTCTTGCGACTCCTCGGATACTCTGTAATTTTCATGAGACGTCTCAGAGATGTCGCGGAGACGTCTTTGCAACTAGCAAAATTTATAGTCGCGAACTAGTTTCAAGCCCAGTGAGATACCCTATTATGAAATCCTTTTGTTCGACTCCAGCTATTTGCGCGCCCTCGAGAACGTGCATCATCGCATACCAAAACAGTATACTCCTTAGCTTATCTCATTGTACCTTTCTATTAATGTTAACAGTGTTATGATGTTTCCTTTCTCCTACATTTCTGTTCTCATCATTGAAAGGTCTGCTAATTGGCCCCATCTTTCTAATGGCTGCCCCTTCACAGGACCTTTCAGACGATGAAGATTTTGAGGGCAGTTCAGACTGGAAGAATGTGCACGAGCGAGGACATGATGTAGGGAATCCTAGGTACGGTCACGTGATTGCTGATGCGCCTCCGAGGATTATGGGTAACCTCGATAGACTTCCGGTGGATGTTAAACGCTCGACAGGGAAATATATCAATGACTTCATGTTCAATGAGCAGAGATGAAAAAGAGTTAACTACTGCCGAAAGCCCGAAACTGTATTTATTTTTAGTGGGGTCACGTTGAATTGTATCATGTGGCACACTTGATCACTTGTCGGCGCATACACCTATATGCGCTACTCCTATCAAGGAAGACACACAGGCCCGTATTCTGAACTCGGGTTTAAATTAAACCCTGGTTTCAAGTTGTGGTTTAACTATGGAGAGCCAATTGGGGCACGAATCCCTAACAGTAAACATTCAATTTATTAACTCATTATGATACCAGAATTGTTCATAGTTGTCTGGGAGTGATAACTGAAGAATTTTTCTTCGTTATTATGCAAAATGAAAAAAAAATAGTAAACATAAGTAATATACAGTATAAACAGAATTTTTGGGCTCCCATAATTTAGCACAGAGTTAGACCGTGATTTTAAACCTGACTTCAGAATACGGGCCACAGCGTCCAGCGATCTTCACAGCTGAAATACATTATACTTTGAAGTAGTTTGCGATTCAAAGTGGTAAAAAGGTAATGAATTTCACGCACTTAGGGTAAATGCCTAAACGCACAATCGTGTGTAATCATGGTAAAAAGAATGTACACGCATACGAAGGGGCACAAATAATTTTTTTTTCAATATGAAAATGACAGGTCGGTTTCTTGTCTTCATTTTTTTACACTTGTTATACCTAATGAAAATCTAAAAAATGATAATCAAGGCTGCATATCGGTGAATAGATAAACATTATATTAGACTTGAATCATAATGCCAGATTCAACAATTCGAGCGTGTCGAGAGCAGGGTGAGGGGGCGCTGTTCAAATAGTCACGACGTACAAATTGATTATATCCCTGAGTTTATTTAATTTTCAATGGATAATCGAATCAATGGAATTCATTTGAACTTATTGATGTTAATGTTTTTATTCTTTTTTCATGATTTATCATTGTTTCATTACAATGATAAATCATGAAAAAAAAAGAATAAAACGATTCACTGTTTCATGTACATGTAATATATTTGAATTTGTTATGTTTGTTTCTTACGTTCACCATATTATAACGTAAAAATATAAAACGGACATCGAATAAATCTATGAAAATTGATCAACATATTTAAAATGGAGTGCTTGAGTAATGGGGAGTGTGTGTTCTTCTTGTGTGTGTTTGTGTTTTTATGTGTTGAGATCTAGTGTATGAAAGGCTGAATTGTTGAAGAGAAGTCACTTTTAACATTTTGTCAACGAACTTCACCAACGATGATAACTCATTCAACATAAAAACAAAATTCTACGTAACGCGAACCAGCTTTCATTATGAAGCAATGAAGTAACATTTTCACCCAATCTGACATGTATTTTGAAAGTGTATTATCATGGGAGCGTGTGAAAGTTATGTTTAAGGTCGAAGGGCATATCATCGAGTTGTCAGCAAAACTATTTTAGCAAGCCTCTCCCTTATGGCATGTCCATTGCACGTTTTTCTCTTAACCCGGGAAATTGGTGGGGCTAAGGGGGGGGGGGTCTTAGCCCCACCAATTACCCGGGGTTAAGCTTAGCCAACTTCGTTTTCACACGACGTTTTTTAGCAAAGTGGGCTAGCACGGTCACGACGGTAGATAGTACGGTACTATTTGGCCCTGCAAAAAAGCAGGGTTAGCCGGCTTACTGTGGTGCTAGCACCACAGTTGCGGTGCTAAGAGATGCAGTGTGAAAACGATACAGGGCTAAGGAAAGTGTTGCTAAGCATTAGCCAATCACAGAAGTCGAATTGCACTTTAATCACGCTCTGTATGTTAAAATTATCAATATTCATGAGCTGAGGGATAGTCCGGGGTTAAGGCATTAATCCCGGCTGAGCAGAAAGTATCGGGTTAGGAAAGACAGTCTGAAACGAAAAAAAATGATAGTATGGGGTTAAGGATAGTCCGGGGTTAAGAATAGTGTGGGGTTTAGGAAATGCAGTGTGAAAAGCACAATGGTGATTGTTGTAAGGTAGTGCTACAGACTGAAGTCACACAATCGAAATAACAAGAAACCGATCACCGCTATTACGTCGTATCAAATCATTTAGCTGTTTTTTTTTAGTAGCGTACTTTGATGTGACTGCAGAGTAAATGGTAATACCAGGGTCCCTGTTCATAAAGAAAATACTCTCAACCAATCACATTTAAGTATTTCCGTAGTTCAAAACCGTCATTGCAAATTTGTTAATATAACCAGTTTTATGAAACGGGGCCCGGGTGTCGGATATCAATATGGACAGCCCAAGCAATATTGATCCGTTACCTGCGGAATTATTGGTAAAAAAAAGGACCAAAAGAATGGAAACAATTTGGGAAATTTGTTGTGTGTTCGTACATGTTGATGCTGTTCAAGTGGTGGAGATGTATTAAAGGTCAAGTCCACCTCAGAAAAATGTTTATTTGAATCAATAGAAAAAATCAGAGAAGCACAATGCTTAAAAATTTCATCAAAATCGGATGTAAAATAAGAAAGCTATGACATTTTAAAGTTCCGCTCATTTTTAACAAAATATTTACATGAACATCCAAATGAGAGTCGATGACGTCACTCACTATTTCTTTTGTTTTTCATTGTTTGAATTATACAATATTTCAATTTTGACGAATTTGACGATTAGGACCTCCTTGCCTGAAGCACAAAATATTAAAGTAATGGAGTTCCACGTGTTCAGGGAGGAATGAAACTTCATTTCACATGACAATGACGAGAAAATCAAAATATATCATATTTCATATAATAAAATACAAAAGAAATAGTGAGTGAGTGATGTCGTCAGTTCCTCATTTGCATACCGACCGAGATGTGCATATAACTGTTCTATTGAAAATAAGCGGAACTTTGAAATGTCATAACTTTCTTATTTTACATCCGATTTTGATTAGATTTTCAGCATTGTGCTTGTCTGATTTTTCTCTTTTTATTTAAATCAAATTTTTGTTTGGGTGGACTTGTCCTTTAATGACGATGCTTTGTTTCCTTCTGGTGATTCAAAAATCCATGCAAGCGGTAGGCTGTTCTTAATGATTCATCTTCTCCCTCATCATTCGCCTCTTGTAATTGCTTTACCACTATCATCATTTGACCTACGGTCCAGAAGAATGAACATGATAAGATCGGTATCGGTACTAAACGATATCGTTAATTTCAATCAAGGAGTATCGGTAACCGGGGTGTCTGTTTCATTGGCGTGACTGCAAAGAATGATCGACGTGCCAGCCCGGAGATACGTTTGTCTAAATGAGATTCATCTATGAAGAGGCTAGATGTCTACAGGCGTGATTACAGTTTTAAGAGCTGGAGTATACCCTGGAGGAACAGTAAGTATCGCATTCTTTGGAAACTCATGAAGTGCTAGGCCAGTAGGCCTATACCATGTACCATGTCTCGTCTAGTTAATTCCACACATTTGATATCTAACATTAGTCAAACAAACTTAGAATTTAAACAATAATTTTGTAGTACACACAAAAAGTGTAATTATTCTATTTCACTTTATAGATTGAGTGAATAGGAACGGAGTAATAATATACATTTATTATAATTTTATGATTTTGTTTTTACCACAGATCCAATTTAAGATGAAGACACTAATGAGCATCCTTGTACTTGTCTGTTCTGTAAGAAGTGGTGAGTTAAGATTCATTATTATTTAGTTTATGCAAATCTTAATTAGAAAACTTGGTAATGTTTTTTTTTTCCACTACATGATAAATAATTGATTTCGCAAGGGCATGTATAGAAAGAGTTATAAAATGGCCGCATCAGAAAACAATACTTGATAAAACAAAACAGACGCCTGAAATGCTGTTACTATACTACTACTACTACTACTACTACTACTACTACTACTACTACTACTACTACTACTACTACTACTACTACTACTACTACTACTACTACTACTACTACTATAATACTACTACAAATACTACTACTACTACACTACTACTACTACTACTACTACTACTACTACTACTACTACTACTGCTGCTGCTTCTATACTGCTACTACTACTACTACTACTACTGCTACTACTACTGCTACTATACTACTGCTACTACTACTACTACTATACTAATTACTAATACTAATACTTCTATTACTACTACTACTACTACTACTACTACTACTACTGCTGCTGCTTCTATACTGCTACTACTACTAATACTAATACTTCTATTACTACTCCTGCTACTACTACTACTATTATTACTTCTACTACTTCTACTACTACTACTACTACTACTACTACTACTTCTACTACTACTACTACTACTACTACTACTACTACTACTACTACTACTACTACTACTACTACTACTACTACTACTACTACTTCTACTACTACTACTACTTCTACTACTACTACTGCTACTACTACTTCTACTACTACTACTACTACTACTACTACTACTACTACTACTACTACTCCTAATACTCCCCCTCCTCATCCTCCAACTACTACTACTACATAACTTTCACATTAAGTGTTAATACTCATACAAGTCCAGTGCCTATTGCAAATAGCATCGTTATGCTTATGGCAATGCAAAAACAGCACTTAGTCTATTGAACTCTCCTACCTTTCGGTAGGCGAAGCATGTTTGGCATCCCACATCTGTCACAGTACACCAATGGCGATATCGAGGTATCTGAACCCTAGATATGTCTTATGACCTTTTGCATCTAAGCTATGTATCTCTGCTGTCAGAACGATACATTTTGCTTTATTAATTGATCAATATTGATTGACAATACGCGTTAATGCTTGTTTAAATTTCAAACATGATGGCTTAACCATGATAATTTTGGTACACGTTTATTGAAAAGAATGGGTTGAAACCCGCAGACCCCTGCCAGCAAACAATACAAAGGTTTATTCATGTTGTATGATGAAGGCAGATTCACCCTGAAGAAAATATTATTGTAAAAGTAGAAGAAAAAAAAGCATTGGTGAAGATCATTTCAGGAGAATCCATTAAAGATTACGAACGTTATTAGAATTTTAAGTTTTTTGGTTTTGTGACGTCCTAAAGGAGCAGGCGCCCTATAGACTCCTAAATAGATCCTTGTCATTTGATTGGCTGTTTGATATCGATTATTCAACCCACTTTACAATGACGTCATTAACTGTGCAATTTTGGATCCATTCATTGTGTAATATACAAATAATGAATGTCTATGAGTGCAATGGACAGAATACTTCATGAGGCTACGCCGAAATTCCTAAATATCATGTATAAGAATAATCTATTTTAGGTGTCATATAAACCAAAACCTGGGGAAGGACAAAAAACTCCCATATCTGGAAACACCTGCAATCATCACCCTAATGCTTGTTAGAATGCAATTCCCACTGTTTTAAAATTTTCAATACTGCTCAAACAGATTTTCAACTAAAAATAAAGAAGGGCTTTTCATCAAATGGAAACAACCTCAACTAACCAACAGGTGTACAATTACCAAATAATGTTATCCATTTAATTTAACCCACCCCTATCTGATGAATCCATAGACACTGTAAATTTTTACTTCACTTTATTTAACAATTGAATTCACACCTTGTAATCTTGTGTAACTACATTCTTGAAATTCTACTTGACATCATAACTGTATAAATACCAATGACTCTGTTAATAGTTTTCAGGCTGATGATGAGGTGCGACCCCTCGAAACATGTTCCGTTTATTAAAATGTTATGTTCTATTCTTTATTTTTGTCTTCAATTTAGTATCGTGTCGTTCTTTTGAAAAAAAAACATATAATGAATGTTATATCATTCGTGCAATGAACAAAATACTTTATTCGGTGAAAGATGAAATGTATGATCTATTCAACGAGGCGTAGCCGAGTTGAATGTATCATTTCATCTTTCATCTCATCAAGTATTCTGTCCATTGCACTCATAAACATCCATTAGTTTTATAATATAAAATGTATAACCATCAATTTTTGATGGTTGGTAATGACTTATTTTTGGTTTGATTTTAGAAACGGGTATGAACTGACTTGTTTATTAGTATACTGAGGGTATACCATTAGTATACCAATAAACACATCATTTCATACATAGTAATAACCATTTAATTTTTCTAAGAAAATTACATTTCATTGATTTTTTTACCATACGCAATAAAGGGAAACTGCTAGGATATGACGTCACAAATCAAATAATAAAAATTCTAACTGTCTTTACTCTTTCTTGGATTTTTTTTCTAAACCCTTCGGCAATATTTCTTCCTATTATTTAAAGATATTTTTATAATTTATTTGTAACTTTTTGTAAGGGCGAACATCCCTTCAAACTTTCGTACCGTCCGAAATAATGACAACATTGTGAACATGACATTTGTTTTTGTGAAAGAATCACTGTTACGGCCTCGGAATGGGAATAGTATTGTGTGTGTGTGTGCGTGCTTGAGTGTGTGTGTGGGTGGGGGGGGGGATACGCGCTCCATTCTAGCTAGTAAAGGACAGACAGGTTATATATACGCTGTGTGGGGAGTAGGCGTAACTACCATTACCGTGATCGATGGCACAAGTGACAATAAATATAGACCTTGATATTTAATTATTCAGCCCAGCTGGGCTTAGTGTCCGTTTATTAGTACGGATTGGCTTTATCGAGCCACCGGATTGGGTGGTAGTGTGTTCTGGGTATATTGAAGAGCGATGTGCGTGTTTGACGGGACGGTGGCTGTGCGTTTGTGTTGTGTGTGTGTTTGAATGAGGGAGGGGGGGGGGTGGGATTACTTGGGGCGGTGTGCTGGCTCTGCGTTGTGTGTATTTCAATGAGGGAGGGGGGTGGAATTGCTGGGGCGGTGTGCTGGCTCTGCGTTGTGTGTGTTTGAATGAGGGAGGGGGGGGGGTATTGCTTGGGGCGGTGTGCTGGCTCTGCGTTGTGTGTGTTTGAATGAGGGAGGGGGGGGGTATTGCTTGGGGCGGTGTGCTGGCTCTGCGTTGTGTGTCATTTGAATGAGGGAGGGGTGGGATCGCTTGGGGCGTGTGTTTATTGGGTGTGGAAGGCTCATTTCAGGATCACTCTGTCGCTCGGCTCTGCTCTGTCAAGTTTGGTAGTAACCTTTTATTTATTATGTTAACTTTTCATAGGTTGTTAATTTGGTGAGGGCACTTTAGGTGGTGATGCAATTTCGACTTCTTTAAAATAATATCTTTGGTTAGTCTCGAAGTTTGCTCTTAATCAATATGTTTACCTAATATTTTGCCTCTTTTCTGTTCTTTTCTTCATATTTATTCATCTATGTTCTGATTTTTTTATACTAATCCTTCCACTTTTCCAGGAAATACTGTGATTCTTGATGAATTATAGTGTAAACATAGAAGGAATTGAGAAGTAATTATTGGAGAGCGCCATCTCTGGCGTACTCGGGCATACAGAAAGCAAATCAACTTCTGTTGTCCTAATGAACGTGCCAAGTCCCTGGGGCCAAGCCGAAAAAACAGTCGAAAAAACAGTCTTATTAGTAAGGGAAATAAAGACCTTTCGAAAGATTTCGATATGTTTGCATAGCAATTGTTCTCGTTTAAATGTCATGTGTCACAGCTTGTTTAAACATGTTAACAGTGGCTCCTGTAGCTTAAATAATCCTGCTCATATCGAATCGGCGATATTTGTATGCCTTTGTGTACATTTCAAGCTTACATGTATTCAAATGAATAACCATAAAGAAAATACTTACAATGCAAGATATGCAACATGTATCATCATATGAGATTATAACAGTATAATGCAATTGCTCAATGAGTAACACAATTTATGTTTATGTACGTATACAGGGGTAAATATCAAAGGAATACTAGCGAGTAGAAAATGATCCTTTTAACCTCTCGCCATACCTGCCATACCAGATATTAGATTCACTGAATATGTATATGATTGCAATATTTGCTGTGTTCTTATCCTGAAAATAAATTACAAACTCACATAATTTCCGTTATAATGAGAGATTTCATGTATGAAACAAAACTGGCATGGAATGATTACACATCATTCACTATCATTGATGACACTGTCCAAGAATAACCAACAGCGTGCATAACGTGCAAATGTTCCCTATTGAAAAGAACACAGTGTCCAACACTGCACTGCAAAAACTCTGGTGTTGATTTAGCACCTGCCCGGAATCTATATACATGTATGTCTACACCAGAGAAGTGTTAAACAACTAGAGTTTCGTTTTGGTCCAACACCAGACAGGTTTTTTGTGCAACACCAATTAGTAATAAAACAGCATCGGTTTGATTCCAAACTGGTGTTGTTTCGATACTTCTCTGGTATGGACATAAATTCCGGGCTGGTGTTAAATCAACACCGGAGTTTTAGCAGTGTGTGTGCCACAGTGTGGAACACAATGTGAAATCACTTTCACATTGTCGAATTGGAGCATTTCAACAGTGTGAATGGCATATAGTCATCATCGATTATGTGAGAACACTGTTCAAAATATCCTCAGACTGTCGTATTTGAGCATTTTAACAGTGTGAATGCATGGCATATTCACATCATTGACTATGTGAACACGCTGTTCAAAATATCCTCAGACTGTCGTATTTAAGCATTTTAACAGCGTGAATGACATATTCACATCATCGACGATGTGAACACGCTGTTCAAAATATCCTCAGACTGTCGTATTTGAGCATTTTAACAGTGTGAATGACAT